>NW_027397066.1:114343060-114386827 GCF_003265705.2 Callorhinus ursinus | reverse complement strand
CCCGGGACTCCAGGATCATGACCTGAGCCGAAGGCAGTCGCTTGACCAACTGAGCCACCCAGGCGCCCCTGACCTTTGATTCTTGTTGCAATAACTGAAAAGGTCATTTAAAAAAGTCTTGGGGTTATGATTAATATTAAAAATGTCAATTAAAATACTAGATATGAAGAACTAAATTGTTTCTCTTTGGCTTGCAAGTATCACTGTGTTCTCCAAATTTGAAAACTGCAAATCACAGAGCAATCCACATCCTTATTATTTCCTGAAATAAATTTGATTTTTCATAGAAAGTGGAGATTAAAATCATACCAAAAGGAGGAATATACTTTTCAAATGATTAGTTCTGCATCTCTGGTTCCATCTGGGATGCTTTTGCTTATTACTAGCTTCAGTAATCACAAGAGATGTGCTGGATGCTGAGCAAACCTGGGAACCCAGGTATGGCAAAATGACACAATTAAGTAGGGTCATTTATGACCTTGCAAAAATAAGGTCAGCAGACATTTCTGCATGTTGGTCACAATTACATGTTGTATAACCTCTGCCTTTAGCACATTGGGTAGTGAATAAAGTCTCCAAGGATGTTCTACAAGTGAATGTGTGTATAAAGAGTGGATGTATTGCTTTCAAATTAGTTCTTACTTCCTGACTGAAAAGGGCCTTTTCAACACATTCCAAGATTCTCAATTGTTAACTTTTTATTTTTGACAACTGCTCACCCAAAACTTTTTCAAGGAAAAAGAACACTATGATTTTCCCTATTACAATCCCTATAGGATCCATGCAGGAAGGAGTCTCAAGATACTCAGTGACTTTTTTCCCCAAGTGTGACTTAAAATTGCTTAGCTGATTACAATATGTGTCAACAAAACCGTTAGAAGCCTATGCCACCAAGCCATTGTTTGAAGCTTACTATTTTGAAGTTATCTTGAAAAAGGCAGCAAGTATAGAAAGAGCAGGCAAAGCTGATAGCATGGTAAATTGGGCCAAGGTATCCACTGAAAAAGAAAATAATAACAATAAAATGCGAGGGAATAAGATTGCCAAAGAAATTCATCTATACTAATACTTTCTAACTGTCATTCCTGTTTCGGTATCTCATAACTTTATGTCCCAAATGTTGAAATTCACCTTGAATGGGTTTGTCATGGAACTGCCTCCTGCAGTTTACCCCATATTCATGGAATTGGCACATTTGAATTTTTCTTTTCTTTTTTGTTATCTATTTGACAAGAATTCAGGCAAGGGTCTTTCTTTAAAATTGGCCCACACTGATGGTCCAAGTAACCTGCAATCATCTGAAACGTATTTGTCCTTTACCTTCTGCAGTTACCAGAAAGGGTTATGCTATTTATTTTTTTCTAAATAATATTGGATTCCACTTCTCTAGACATTCCATTTCTTTACCACCATGTTCTAGTCATGTTAGCACTGCTTTCCTATCTTTGCTACAATTAATCCTATAGCTGTAACTTTGTCCACAATTGTGAAAATAGAATGAATTTCAAAGCATATTGTTAATCACGTTGCTATCGTAGAGTTATTAATATGTCTAACATATCTGAGCTACTTAACCCTTAGAAAATGGTCTAAACTTGTACAAAGGTATGTATTTTACCATGTTATCAGATATTGTTGGGGTTTTAGACAACCTAGGAAAATGGCCAATGATACTTCAGTACATTTTAAAATTTACCAAATTGGAGATTGATGTTATCAGTCAGAGATTCTCCACATTTTCAACACAGAGGAAGATTCTTAACTTCAAAATTATGTGTCCCTATTCCTCAGTGTCATTGACCTTTTAGCATCCATTTGAGGGAAAAATGGTTACTCTGATTTCAGCAATAAAATTTAATGCATTTGCGTTTTACTATATACATTTAAGAAATATAAAATATCCAAAGACATATTGTTTGTTCTATGGATAGTTGGTACACATATACATATAGATTCATGGACTCTTAAAATAGCTTTCACCCTACTTTATGATTCTATGCCTCAACAATAGAGAAAATAGGTCACTTTTTTAAACTTGCAGCTCAAATCAACTCTCTTTCTCTCTCTCTGTCTCTCTCTCTCTCTCTCTCTCACACACACACACACACACACACACACTCCTGTTTTTGCTTGACCATTTCCACTAGCACTTTAGATCTCAGCTACAGAAAAGTTTCTCTAGGTCTTTTTTCAGTTTCTACAGGAATTTGTCTCTCCATTACTGGACTTTCTTCCCCAAGGCAATATCAGGGTAAACTGTGTTTTTATCTATTTCCTACAAAAATTATGAGCACTAAATGTCAAGACTTTATCAACACAATTGTATTGTTTATAATATATATTAAATGAAGCAATGAATGAATGAACTGTTCTCCCAGGTGTGGATATTCCACTACTGGAACATTAACAGGTGCACCTCCAGTTTGAAACTCATAAAAGTGATCTTTCTCTCTCCCATTACCTAAATTTCTAAGTTATACATAAAATTAATTTTAGACATCCTTCATCTTTCAGGTCTATATGGTTCCAAAGGGATCATAATATACCACTCCAAAATATGCATATTGATTGGCATATTGATTGTTCTGAATTAAAGTTACTTAAGAAATAGCCAGGGCAAGAACACTCTGATCCACATTTGTCCCCCTGAAAACAGGAAAAATTTCTCCATGTGAAGGGCATCCTTCCTGCACTTGGAGAGTAGAAGGCATCCTTATTGCGAGACATAGGGAATTCGGGGCTGAGATGGCTATATAAACAAACCTTGCTATTTCTTCACTAATTAGTTACCCCAAGTCCAAACCCCTTTGTTTGACAAATTAAATTTGTCCTTCTCCCGTTAATCTATCTTATGTCAATGTAATTATTAGACCCGCCAAAGAACTTAGAAGGGAAAAAGAGAAAAGTTTTCCTCCCCTACGTTTTCAGTATCTTCTTTTAAAATATTGTTCCTTTTTTAGTAGTAATGTATTTGTCCTTGTGAAAACTGGCAATAGAGCACACTTTCTTACGCACTTTTTTGTCAATAGTAATAAAATGTTTACTAAGTTAGCCACACTTGAGGATGTATTACGTGGTTATGGAAATTAATTAAATTTAACTCTTTTACTAAGCACCACATGTTAATCCACTAAACCTACCTAAAATTCAGAAATTAGCCCTGAAAATTCACATTATGTATTATATTTATATTGATTCAAAAGGAGAGTACATTCACTTATTCATCTGGCTGTTAAACTACAACCAATTATGAAAACTCTAATCTAGAGAAGTCAGAGAAATCTGACAAAATAATGAGTTTTCATTCATTCTTTTTTGTTTATTTTATTTTTTACATATTTCACAGACCAGAGTTAATGTTGAAATTGTCCATTAGTTTTCATCTTCTTTAATATTTTTTAGAAGGAAAAATGAAACACAAATATTCACAAAGCATGTAAGGCTCATGTCTTTAAAAATTACGATATCAGCTTAAATATATTACCAAAACAGCGGCTCTTTTGAATATATTATTTCATGGTTGTTCAAAGAATAGTCATGCTAGGGAATGCTAGCCATATTTCATAATGTAGCCATGTTTCACATGTATAAATTAATGATTTTCTAAATGGCAACTTCAAAAAATTCTATATATTTATTATAGTATATATTTCATATGTTAAAAGCTTCTTTCAAGATAACTTCAAATTTAATTTTCCTAACTTCCAAGTCTTGATATTCAGCACATTACTGCACAATTACAATTAAATGGGTCTATGGAAAAAATAAAAACACCTTATTAAACTTCTCTCCTTGCTCTGATTGAACTACTTCAAAGATATAATCAGGTTAAAAAAGCAGCTTAAGATTGCCATATTTATTATATCTTTACCTAATGTTATATTCAAAGAGATTTTAGGAAACTAAAGAAACTAAATTCTAGTTTATTTTTTACTTTTTTTTACTCTCTGTCCACATTTACGAAAGATTGCAACAGAGTAGGAGGACCCTAGGCTCATCTCATCCATGGACCCAACTAGATAACTATCAAATCATCCCCAATACCCCAGAAATAAGCCTGATGACTGACAGAACAAGTCCACAACTATAGGGAGAGAAGAGGCCACATCGAAGACAGTAGGAAGTGCAGAGATGGGATTTAAAAGAGAAACAGATCACAGGTGTTGTGGAGGGTAGAGAGCCATGGTCTCAAAGAAGAGTGAGACAGAGAGGAGCACACAGGGGAACACACAAGGAAAACATTTCCCCAAAGCCACTGGCTTGGAAAATGAGTTCTTGCAACCAGTGGGGCTTAAAGCCTGTAGTTTTTTTTTTTTTTTAAGATTTATTTGTTTGTTTATTTGAGATAAAATGAAAGGGAACATAAGCAAGGAGTAGGGGCAGAGGGAGAAGCAGGCTCTTCATTGAGCAAGGAACCTGATGCAGGGCTTGATCTCAGGACCCTAGGATCATGACCTGAGTTGAAGGCAGACACTCAACCAACTGAGCCAGCCAGGTGCCCCAAAGCCTGTAGTTACAAAGGTCAGCTGGTCTGGCAGGGATAAAACCTGAAGGGTACTTCTCTGCTCCTGGAGAAAAGACAGGCAAACAATCTGGGGGCAGACAGCATGGAAACAGTGATCTGAACAATGCCTGGGGCACACAGTGGGGAGATTATTCATGAATCTTGGAGAGTGTCACTGGGAGGCAAAGTTCACTGGCTCACTAACTTGCCTACAACAACCTACCATCCCCCACCCCATGCTCCTCTGGAACTGGCCTTCTCAGTCAAGCTTGCCTCAGTCCTAGCATGGCAGGTCTTTCCCAAGAAGACCAACATAAACACCTGCCCACACCACATCTCCCAACCAAAGAGTTCTGCATAGCCTCATTTCTGGTGAAGTTGGTGTCAGGTCTCATTTCACAAGCAGACTGGAGCACACCTAGTTAAAACTACCATATTCAGGCCAGGGGCTAAACACTGCTCAAAGCAGGCAAGGAGAGCCTCTGCAGATGATTGGCCTGAAGGATAGAACAACTGAAACACAACAGCAGAGCGCACACAACGCACACCAGAGACACTCCCTAATAAGTGCCAGGCCCTGGGCACTGCATGACTTCTTTTTTACAAGGCCATTACTTTTTGGAGCAAGAGACATAACTGGCTTTTCTAACACAGAGAAAGCAGAGACTTAGACAAAATGCCAAGATGGAGGAATTTATCCCAAATGAAAGAACAAGATAAGACCGTGGCCAGAAATCTAAGCAAAAAAGATATAAGTAACATGTCGGATGGAGAATTTAAAGCAACAATCATAAGCATAAGATGCTTACTGGGCTTGAGAAAAGAATAGAAGACATCAGTGAGACCCTTACCACAGAGATAAAAACGTTAAACAAGAATCAGTCAGAGATGAAGAATACAATAAACAAGATTGGAAACAGGCTTCATGCAATGAACAGCAGGCTGGAAGAAGCAGAGGAATGAATTACCGACCTAGAAGATAAAATAATGAAAAATAATGAAGCTGAACAAAAGAGAGAAAGAAGAGTGAGGCAGAAGCAGGCTCCCTGCTGAGCAGGGAGCCCACTGTGGGACTCAATCCCAGGACCCTGGGATCATGACAGGAACCAAAGGCAGACACTTAACCGACTGAGCTACCCAGTTGCCCCATGATCTTTTTTTTTTATAAGACAAGCATTTATAGCATAAATTTCAGTCTAACATCTGCTTTTGCTGCATCCCATAGGTTTTAGAATATCATCTTTTCTTTTTCTTTTGTTTTGAGACATATTATGATTTGCCATTTGATTTCTTACTTGGCTCATTGCTTGTGCAGTAGTGTGTTGTCTAATATTTACATATTAAATATTTAATATTTACACTGTAGATTTTCCAGCTTGTTTTATTGTTGATCTTTAGTTTTATACCACTGTGGTTGGAAAATACACTTGGTATGATTTCAGTGTTCTTAAATTTGTAATATCTGTTATGCCTTTTTTTATGTGATTTAACCAGGGGACTCTTCTGTATGCATTTGAAGAAAATGTGTGTTCTATTTTTCTTGGATGGAGTGTTATATATATCTTTTAGAACCATGTATTCTGAAGTATGCTTCAAGTAAAAAATGTTCTTCTTAACAAATAATAACTTTAACTGAGGATACTCTTTTAAAATAAAGCATTTCGGGGGCACCTGAGTGGTTCAGTAGGTTAAGCATCTGCCTGATTCTCCCTTTCCTGCTCCCCCTGCTTGTGCTCTCTCTCTCTCTCTCCATCAGATAAATAAATACAATCTTTAAAAAAAATAAAATAAAGCTTTTTAGGGAGAAGGTGGGTGGGAGTATGGGTGAAATAGGTGAAGGGGATTAAGAGTACCCTTACTGTGATGAGAACTGAGTAATGATGTATAGAATTATTGAATCTCTATGTTGTACACCTGAGACTAATGTAACACTGTATGTTAGCTATACTGGAATTAAAATAAAAAACATAATAAGAAAAGATGTGAGATATATATATAATGGAATATACTCAACCATAAAAAAGAATGGAATCTTGCCATTTGTGATAAAAGGTACAAATTTCCAGTTATAAAATAAATAAGTCGCAGAGATGAAAAGTACAGCACTGGGAATATAGTCAATAATATCGTGATAGTATTTTATGGTGACAGAAGATAACTACGCTTATCTTGGTGAGCACTAAGTAAGGTGTAGAATTGTTGAATCAATATGTTGTACACCTGAAACTAATATAACATATGCTAATTATACTTCAATAAAAAAAGAGAGAACTTTGAAAGAAAAACAGAAGAAAAATAAAAGAAAAAAGTATCACCCATATCAGTTATTAAGAAAATTTATATGTTTTTATACAAAAACTTAAATTTATTATCAAATTTATAATATGAATGTTTAGAATTTAATTATATATGAATATATACAGAAACACACTAAATGATAAAACACAAAAATCACATACTACTTATTTTTCTTATTATTATACTTACTTTTCTCTTACTTATTATAACAACTTTGTCAAATTCACTTCAGAATTTTTTGTTAAAGAAACAAAACAGATCAAACCCTTTTACTTTTCTCAAATTTCATTTTCCTATCTCCTTTTCTCTCTCTCCAGAGGTACTCATAATTACGACTTTAATGTTTTTCCCCTAAATGTAATGTATTTGTATATGTAAGTAAAATATAACATTGTTTTCCATATCTTTGAACTTTTACAAAGTATCTCAATCTGATTATATTTTTGAGCTACTCTCCCTGTTTGTGTAACTTTAATTTATGAGTTTTGATTTATTCCCATTGATATGTAACTCTAGTTTACTCATTTTAATTGTGGTATAATATTTGATTCTGTAAATATACCACAATTTTGGTATTTGGTATTTGGTATACTTTCTACTGTAGTAAGACATTTGGGTTATTTCCAAATGTTACAAATATTGCTATAATAAATATTATGTATATAGCTCCTATTACACATGTGAGAGAGAATTATTGAGTATAGAGTAAGAGCACATTCAAAATTTCTTGATATGGCCAAATTGCTTTATAAAGTGATTTTACCATTTACAATCCTACTGGGTTGCATGAGAGCAGGCAATTTACTCAGTGTAAATTTTCCTCATTTTTTCCTAAGTTTTTTAAAAGTTGTTTTTCTCTCTTCTTGGTTGATAGTTTCCCTTTCTCCTTCTTTTCTCTTCTCTTCTCTTCTCTTCACTTCTCTCTCTTCTTTCTCTCTCTCTGCCTCTCCATTCTTCCTGTCTGTTTAACACTTTGGATACTAGTTCACTGTTAGCTATATGCATTGCAAATATCTTCTCCTAGTATGCGACCTGTCTTTTTCATATTATGATGTATTTTATTTTATTTTATTTTTTTAAAGATTTTATTTATTTATTCATGAGAGACAGAGAGAGAGAGAGAGAGAGAGAGAGAGAGAGGCAGAGGGAGAAGCACGCTCCCAAGGAGCAGGGAGCCTGATGCGGAATTCGATCCCAGGACCCTGGGATCATGATCTGAGCCGAAGGCAGACGCTTAACCATCTGAGCCACCCAGGCGCCCTATGATGTATTTTATTAATAGAAACACAAAGTTTCTCCTATTATTAATATTTTACATGAGTATGATCCATTGTTTAAAGTAATGACTCAATATTGATACATTGTTATTAATTAAAACCCATACTTTATTAAGTATTTACTCAGTATTCATAACTGGAAGACTACAGTGGTATAAGATCATCCCCAACTTAGATAGAAAGCACATGTGACAATGAATCAGCTATGCACAGTTCCCTAAAATAGGCCACTATGTCTTCCAGTGTATGACTGCCACACCTCAGGTTTATAGCTTATTAGAGAAATTAGGGCATGGACCAATGGCACTTATCTATAAATTAGCCAACTGCAAGGTCTGAGAATAATATCTAAGGTATCTGGGTATGTCTGAAGCTGGAAAATGACAAAGGGACATAATCAGAGCTCATGGTAGAGCTTGTGTTTGGAGTAAATGCCAATGATCTTTAGTAGGGAGAAAACAATCAACATACACATGCTGTGTCACAGTAACAACAAAGTTACTTTTGTATCCTGACAGATGTCTGAGTTCTTCATGAGACTTGCTGAGACATTTTTCTTTTTTTCCTCAGTCAACGGTGTATACTTAGAATATGTCATCACCTGTGTTAACCAGAGTAACTTGACCTTGTTCACCTTCACCAAGATATTATTTTGATACTTTCAAGATCTTATCTTGAAAGAACTGAGATAATATGAATAAATAAATCAAATAGTGTAGAAAAGTCAAAATTCTGTCTTCTGAGAACAGAAACCAGATCTAAAATTTTTACAAGCTTTAATAATCAAAATGAACCTATTGCTCTAATACTACTCTTGCCTTGTAACAATAGTTTCAAAAAGGATTGCTTGACTATTTCATTAGTTTTAAAAACTATAAAATAATTGTATAGAGTATTACCCATTAATTTCCTTTTCTAAGAAGAAACTGGATATTATATATTAGTTCTAAAATATTTGCACATGTCCTCTTCAAGGGTTTGATCATTTAAGATCAAAGCCAAGAGTAAGTCTGAAACTCTGAAAGGAATGCAATTATTTTTTCACAGCTGTTTGCTATTTCACCCATACAAGAACCATAATAATTCAGTAGAAATATTTTTAAAGCAACGAAAAAGTTTAAATTGTGATTGAGGGCATGTGTTGGTAAGGCTGAACTACTTATGTTAACCAGTCAAACTAAATCCCTGTCTCAGATGATAGAAGGTCTCTACAGATTCTTGGGAGTTTCTATATCATGATTTTTGTTTGCTTTGATCAAGGTTGCTATGAAAAGTAAAGAATTCCTTGAATAAAACAGCAAATAACATTTTGGTTAAATGACACAATTTTATCAACTGGCTAAGACATAGATTCAGATAGCCAACTACATGATATAATGCTTCTATTTGCTTTGTTTTCTCGATAAAGATGAATATTACTCTCTAGTTACATGTAACTAGGGAATCAAATTTCAGTTTTGGTTCCTGAAGTTCTCTGTTTGCTTTGTCCTGTTACTCTCTTTTCTATTGCTTGTCCTGCATGATCTCATCTTAATTATTGTTTTAGCCATTTTGTGTAGGTTATGTGGATATTTCTCTCTGCCTTTACTTTGTATTTTTTACTGAGAAACAGTGAAAATATTATCCTTATTTCAGAAATAAAAACATACAAAACAAAAGTGAAAACAAGCATAAGCAAACAAAAAATCCAAATACTTGCTACTTCTTGTTTCTGTTGGGCTTTTCGCTCTCACTTCCTATATCTCTTCTTTGCCAGCATCAAAAGAAGGCCAAATTGAAAAATAGTTGAAGTTCCTCACTTTATGAAAACTGCTCTGATTGTTTCTGTATTGACTAAATCAAATTTGGAAAGGAATTTTAATGAAAACTGAGATTTTATTAAGGAAAAGAGACCTTCTAGGAGTCATTCCCTCTGCAAGATTGATCTCTAATATTCAATCCTCACTTTTCTGAGCTATTTACTTTCAGTCTCCCATTTGATCGGAAACAACTTTTGGCTTAAGTAATTAAAAGTACTAGTGAAGGACAAGAGGCTGTGTGTGGCACTTCGGACATAAAAATCTAGTCAGAAGAAACAGTCAAGGTTCTTTTCAGGAAATCTTTGGCCAGGCTACAAAAGTGAAAATATGTTCTACTTTTTATGTGCACTGGGTCCTGCTCAAGCAAAATGCAGAGTTACTGTCACCAACATAGATGTGCGTGTAGACACAGAATTAGCCCAGTGGTTTTCAGTGTTCATAGAACTCATCTCTCATGGATTTCTGGCCTTTCTGGGATTGTAACAATTTGTAGAAAGAATTGGGGTGAAAGCTAACTTTTGCAGAAAATTTGTTTTATTTTTCTCATACTCAATTTTATATAACTCTCTTTTACAATTACTGCACCTAGCTTCTTAAAGCAATCACAGTCAAATGGACACCTCACACTCCCAGTTTCTTCCACCATTCTTTAATTCCTAGGATTTTTTTCACAGAGGAGGATTTGGAGGCTGGTTATTATTTGATGTGTGAGCAGATATGTTAGAAAAAATCTTCCTAGACTCATGCCAGGGACTTCACCATTACTATAATTACTGTAATTTCTTACTCTTGGAAAGGCATTGAATTTCAGAGTTAGGCTTCAGTGGTTTCAAGAAACATCCCTTGCCATATGCTACTTTCATGGTTTGACATAGGAGGGGATATTTTTTCAGTCTTCTGGTACTTTATATGAAAAATTGAGAACAGATTCTGATTAATCAAACTTTTTCTGTGTCTGCATATTCACCATTCCCTTTTAGAAATCCCATTTTTTAATGTACATCCAAGATAGGAAATCTGAGACATTTACTACAAGTCTCACACACATTCACAAAGCACACATTGCTCCAAAGCATAGTTATTTTATTGTTATTGCTATTGCCTAATACTCTCCTGTACATATTCTTCTATGAAACATCTGATAAAAGAAAAAGTAACAGTGCATCAAGACAAGTGCATTGACTGATAAGATCTTTTTAAAATCATAATAGCTTATTACAGTACTATAAAGTATTCCTCTTGGAAATACCAAGAAAGAAGATGTCAATTCCTATCTTCCAGGATTGGAAAAAAAAATCAAGCTTTCATTTGATACTCTAAGGCTGGCTTGGCCACACAGACTAGACTTATGAATAAAATATACAATATATTTTTTTGCTATTCACTCAGAAACCTCTACTGAGCTTTCGACATTTTGAACCTTCTACTTCTTTTATGAGAAAATTAGTTCCTGTGATGGTTTCCTTTTTGTCACATCATACTTTTTTGTGGGGACGGGGACCTTCTTTGATAAACACATGGCCTGAACTGTGTTTATGACACAGTCTTTCATACTGAAGAACTTCTTGAGTACCTTCAAGCAGCTCTAGATGTGTGGCATGCAGGAAGATCCACAAGTAACAAGATGCTATTCTTTGGTGTCTCAAAGACTGTAGTACAATTATACATATTAACACTGAACATGAAGCAGATGTTTTCATATGGACTTAAAAGAAAATGGTTTAAGAACCTACAGCCAGCTCAAATATATAAAAGAAGGGTAATTGGATTAGGGAGATTTCGTTGCAAGGAAGGATTGCCCTGCTGTGAGTCTCGGAGTGGTGGGAATGAACCCCTAATGAGGGGCTAGCCAATAGAACTGCTTGGTAAATGTTGGCCTACTTGTTGCAGTTGGGGGAAAAAAAAACTTACACCTGACAAAAGTATGAAGGCTGAAACAGACTATGGACCAGAGATTGCTTTCAGCTGGGAAATTTATAGGGCTGGCTTTGGTAGCAGAGCCAGGGAATGTGGGTGCATTCTGAGAGGTCTACTCCATCGGGTTGCTAAAGTAAAGGATATGTGAGTGTTTCACGTGGGCCAGATATGACCTCCAGAGAAGAGAGCTGGTGATGTTGAGGTTGTATTGGCTTCCCTTTCCTAGAGCCCCAGAGGAGGGAGTCCTCAATTGAAAGAGTTTGCATATAAATTACCGGACACAGAGGAGAGGTTGTGAGTGATCACCCAAGATAGAGATACAACTTTCCAGACTAAGAAAGTTTGAAAGGTGCCCAGCAGGTTCCACTCGGGAGAAGTCTATCTTAACTATCTGATAGGCCAAGCTTGAGATGGCCAGCCAAGCTATGCAGCTAAGAAAGAACTCCAACTCTATCATACCTCTTCCTTCTCCTGACTTGGAATTGAGAGTCAGCTAAATGATAAGGAAAAACAATTGAGGAAAGAATGAAAAAGAAAGGATGGAAAGAAAGACAATTTCTGTCTTCCATGCAAGATTAATTTCAAGTAGGTCCAAGCTAGGGAAGAAGAAAATTTTATATCTAAGTCAAGTTGAGTTTTAAAATATCTGGTATTATCCGTTTTAATTGCAAAACTAGACTTGAAATGTAATTTACTATAGGACCAATTATTACCAAGAAAGAAGGAAAAGTGATAGGTATGCCAGAATTTTTATTCAGGACAAGTGAAAATTATCCACACTTTAAGTAGTTGGAGTGAGAGAGGTGGGGACACAAAAATAAAATTGTGTTTTGTTTACTTTGCAAATTGTGCTTGTTTTGTGCCTAATCTGGATGCGTGTATTTTGCTTTGCTTTTTTTAAAATTACTGGTGTTGATATTAATGAAATATATTGATTTAAGGTAGATTAGTTAAGGAAAGATTTTATAATGTAATCTCAAATTTGCAGCTCCTTAAAAATTATGTCATTTTAGGTGGCGTAGAAGAAACATATTGCTACAGTAGCTCTCCAGTTTTCTAACTTTTTGTTTCTCACTTTATATTTTATCAAGCTTTATAGTTTACATATGCTGTAATAATTCTTAACTCATTTGATATTCAAAATCATCCTGTGTGGACGAACATTGTTTTGCCTCTTTTAGAGAAAAGGAAACCAACACCCAAAGAAGCAAAATAATTGTTCAAGTTTATATTGCTAATAAGTGGCAAGACTCAGATTCTAACCCAGTCTACTGATTACAAGTTCCACAAATCCAGATTCTATGTTCAATGCCTATGTACTCTTCTGTTTTTAAAGATAATAACAGTTCATAGTAGCCAACAATTTCTGCACAATTTCTATGTGAAAGACATTTTGATAACTGCTCGTTATCTCTTGTTTTTAATAACAACCTTGTTGGGTGGGGATGACTGCTTTCATTTTGCAGATGATAAAAATGAGGGCTTGATAAACATAAATATTTAACCAAGATCAGAGATATTAGACAGTAAGTGGCATTTAGACGATTTGAAATCCAGGCAATCTAACTTCAGAGTCTAAAAAATTAACTACTGGGGTGCCTGGGTGGCTCAGATGGTTAAGTGTCTGCCTTCGGCTCATGTCATGGTCTCAGGGTGCTGGGATCGAGCCCCACATCGGGCTCCCTGCTCAGCGAGAAGTCTGTTTCTCCCTCTCCCTCTGCCTCTCCCTCTGCTTGTGCTTTCTCTGTTTCTCTCTCAAATGGATAAATAAAAAAATATTTAAAAATAAACAAAAAATTAACTACTGCACTCTGTGTTTTAAAATGAACATTTCATAGTAAATATGGGTCTTTATATATATACAGAATTTTATGTGTTAGAAATCTAAAGTGTGCCTAATTCTAAGTAAAATCACAACTACTAAACTACTACTTTTCTTAGACATGGAAAGAACATTGGGTGTGAATTCATTAGATTTCATTTTCACGTCTGCTTTATTTTTGGATAATTGTGATATTAAGCAAGTCCCATAATTTTTCAATATCTGTTTCCTTATATGTCTATTATACAGAAATTGTATTAAATTCATTTGTAGCTAGAAAAGAATTATACTTAGGTTCACACAGAATTAGTGAATTAATTCCTAAAAAATGCATAAATATTAGGCTGCCTTTGTTTGACAAAAATATTTTGTATAACAAAAATAACCATTGACTAGGTGGCTTGTTTATAAGCCACAGGAATTTAGTTCTCAAGGGGCACTTGGGTGGCTTAGTCCGTTAAGTGTGTCCGCCTTTGGCTCGGGTCGTGATCCCAGGGTCCTGGGATTGAGCCCTGCATCGGGCTCCCTGCTCAGCAGGGGAATCTGCTTCTCCCTCTCCCTCTGCCCCTCCCCCTTGCTCATGTTCTCTCTCTCTTACTCTTTGTCTCTCTCTCTCTCTCTCTCTCAAAAAAAAAAAAAAAGGAATTAAGTTCTCCATAGTTCTGGAGCCTAGGGAGTCCAAGATGAAAATGCTGGCTGATTCTGTATTGGGTGAGGACCTCCTTCTTGATTCACAGATAGACATCTCTTTGCTATGCTCTCACATAGCAGGGGAGCTCTCTGGGATTTTTAGTATAAGGGAACTAATCCCATTAATGAGGGCACCTCCTGAAGGCTCCACCTCCAAATTCTATCACATGAAGGATTAGGTTTCAACATATGAGTGAGACAAAAACATTCAATCTATGGCACATGCCATTAATAATCTTAATTTCAGAATTAATAAGGCAGATATTTATATCTCATCTGTTATCAGATCTGATATTCAGCTGGCAATCATGGACCTGGCACTTGGTTGGTCTCTGTGCTGTACCACTTGTTAGATATTTTCTATGTACACATGCTTCTAATAATCTCAAATCAAAGTGTTCCATGCATACGAAAACAATAGTAGATTGTCATGTGGCACTTGAAAAAAGGAGCTTGCTTGATAATAAATATTCTAATCAAAATACCAGAAAGTTTCCACTTCTTAAATATATATTTACTATTTGACAATGAAACCTTTAACCAATGGGTTAAAATGTCGAAATGGAATAAAATTGTATGCATTGACATTCATTTTAATATGCTAAATTTTATACAGCCAACACTTTCATAGATTAAACATTGACACTCTTTATTATTTTAACACTAAATTTTGATCATTATAATCTAGCTGACGAATAATCATTTTGAATCATCAAGTGATACAACTGCTGCTAGCTATCTTTATACAGCAGGATTTGTACAATTATTTGAATATTTATTGCATCTTATGTTATTACTTATAAAATGAGTGGAAAATGGGAAAGTGATAAGAAGCTTACATCTCATAAACCTAACTTCTTTGAGGCAAAGTTAGAAAAGATTACCATGCTTCAGGTGATGAATCTTAAGATTCATTATATTCATTGTTTTTAAGCTAGTTTCTGTTCCATCAAGAAAGAAAATAATAAATAAAGTACACATATAAAATAATAGAAATATTTCAAGAACATATTGTTTAAAAGGCAAGATTTACTTAGGGAATTTCTAATATTCTGCTTTCTAGATTTTTAAAACACCATGAATTCTAAAATGCATTATCATTTAAAAAGTATCTCATAATATAAGAAACAAAGCAAAAGAACAAAGGGGGAAAAAGGGAGAGAGAGAGAGACAAACCAAGAAACAGAGTCTTAATTATAGAAAACAAACTAATGGTTACCAGAGGGTAGAGTGGTGGAGGGATGGGTGAAATAGGTAATGAGGATTAAGGAGTGCACTTGGGATGAGCACTGGGTGATTAAAATAAAAACTTAAAGAAAAAAGTATCTCATAAAGAAGGTACAGTGCTGAATTCAAAATAAAAACTCAATTTGAGATGTACACTGATTTCAGAAATGCTGAAATGTGAGTCTTGGAATCAGATAAACACATTATTGTTTTTAATAATGAAATTTTTTTTGTTCAGCTTTTTCATTTTTGACTCTGCCATGCTTGTAGAGTATATTATCTATAAAAGCAATGATAGAAACTAGACCCATTTTCTCTATATAAGAAAGTCCATTTTTAAAGTAATACTTGAGGGATGCCTGGGTGGCTCAGTCAGTTGAGTGTCTGCCTTCAGCTCAGGTCGTGATCCTGGGGTCCTGGAATCGAGCCCCACATGGGCTCCCTGCTCAGTTGGGAGCCTGCTTCTCCCTCTCCCTCTGCAGTTCCCCCCACTTGTGCTCTCTCTCTCTCTCAAGAAAATAAATAAAATAATAAATACATACATACATACATACATACATAAATATATAAATGTAATACTTGAGAGTTTATGGGGGAGGAGTTAAAATGGCAGAGGAGTAGGGGCACCCTGAGCTTGTCTCAATCCTCAAACACAGCTGGATAGTTCTCAAATTATTCTGAACACCCAAGAAGTTGATAGGAGATCTGAGAGAACAAAAACTGCAAGTCTACAAGTAGAAAAGCGACCAGCTTTTGAAAGGTTGGAGGTACAGAAGTTCACTTGAGGGAGATGTAACTTTGGATACAGAGGAAGGGGGAGCGAGCCTGTTTATGGGAGCCTACCACAAAGTATTAGAAGTGGTGGGGCACAAAATCTGAACTTTTAAGTTTGCTACCATGGGAGATGTGCCTGGATTAAAGGTGCTCAGGTGGTGAAGAGGGGCAGAATCCCAGGAGTAACAGGGTGGTCTGAGGATCCCCAGGTCACAGGAAGAATGGGTAGTGGCAACATGTGGCACTGTTCCCAGGCGTAGGAGCCTGGAAGCCAAAAGAGAGCAGCGGGTCTTGGTGCCTACTTTCTGTTATAAACTGTCATGCAGTCAAGCAACCACTTTCCTGGGACAGGTGGTAAGGGTGGTGAGACCAGTGCCAGTCTGTGCAGCAGGTGTCCCTGGAATTTTGAAACTCAGTCACACACCTGAGATAAGGCTCAGACATGGGCAGAGTGAACGCAGGGTTCAGAAGGAAACCAGGGAAACAAATAGGGTGATTCATTGCTTTTCTGTGAGGACTCACTGAAGAATAGGGGGCATGAACTTTCAGCTCTGAGGCTAGAGAGCAAAATGCGGCCATTTTCATGCTGCCCTCAGGGACCAAAATATCGCCACCTAGTGGAGACCGGAGCAACATACACTAAACCACGTACCCTGCACTCTGGAGAAACATTTCCACTGAAACAAGTCAGCCTGAGAATCAATCCAGCAGGCCTCTCCCCCAGAAGACCAGCACAAACAACTAGCTCCCACTAAGTTTATTGATCATATGGTGCTGCAAAGCTTCAGTTCTAGGGGAAATAGGATCAAGCTTCCTTTTTACTTTTACTCTTTATTTCTTTCATTTTTATTTTCATTTATTTTCTTACATTTTCCAACTCCTTTTTAAAAATTTTTTATTATTAATTTTTAAATTTTTCATGTATATATTTTTAAATTTATTGTCTATTTTCATTTTTTTATTTATTTATTTTGTTTTGAGATCTAGATTGTTTTAACAAATAAAACAAAAAACACTCAGGACCTAGTTTTTTTTGTTTGTTTGTTTTCTTATTTTGTGTTTTTGTTTTTCTTGTTTTTTTGTGTGTTTTTTTCTTTTTTGCTGTTTTTGTCTTTTGTTTTTTTGTTTGTTTTGTTGTTCTTTTTCCTCTCTCTTCTTTTCTTTTCTCGACAAAATGATGAGACAGATGAATTCACCCCAAAAGAAAGAACATGAAGTAGAACTCATGGCCAGGGTTTTAATTAATACAGACATTAGTAAGATGTCTGGACTAGAATTTAAAACAACGGTTATAAGGATACTAGCTGGGCTTGAAAAAAAGCATAGAAGACACTAGAGAATTCTTTACTACAGAGATAAAAGAACTAAAATCTATTCAGGCTGAAATTAAAAATCCTGTAACTGAGATGCAAACACAAAGGGAGGCCATAAAAATGGAGATGGATGAAACAGAAGAGTGAATCAGTGATATAGAAGACAAAATTATGGAAAATAATGAAGCCAAAAAGAAGAGGGAAAGAAAGGTAATGGACAACAAAGGTAGACTTAAGATCTCAGCAACTTAGTAAAATATAATAACATTGGTATCATAAGAGTCCCAGAAGATGAAGAGAGAGATAAAGGGACAGAAGTTTTATTCAAACAAATTATTGCTGTAAACTTCCCTAATCTGGGGAAGAACACAGACATTAAAATCCGAGAAGTACAGAGAACTGCCATTAAATTCATCAAAAGTCAGCCATTGCCAATGCATACCATAGTCAAATTCACAAAATGCATAGACAAGTAAAGAATCCTGAAGGCAGAGAGGGAAAATAAGTCCCCTACAAGGGAAGATAGATCAGGTTCACATTGGATCTGTCCATAGAGACTTGGCAGACCAGAAAGGAGCAGAAGAAAATATTCAATGTACTGAATAGAAAAAAATATGCAGCCAAGAATTCTTTATCCAGCAAGGCTTTCATTCAAAATAAAAGGAGAGATAAAGAGTTTTCTGGACAAACAAAAACTAAAGGAGTACATGATTGCTAAACCAGGCCTGCAAGAAATTTTAAGAGGGACTCTTTGAGTGGAGAAAAAAAGACCAAAGCAACAAAGACTAGAAAGGAACAGAAAACATAACCAGAAACACCAACTCTATAGGTAACACAATGGCACTAAATTCATATCTTTCAGTAATCACTCTGAATGTAAATGGACTAAAGGCACCAATCAAAAGACATAGGATATGAGATTGGATTAAAACAAACAAACAAACAAAACAAGATCATCTATATGTTGCCTACAAGAGATTCATTTTATACCTAAAGATACATGCAGATTAAAAGTGGGCATGGAGAATCATCTATCATGCTAATGGACATTAAAGAAAGCCAGAGTAGTCATACTTATATCAGACAAACTAGATTTTATTTTATTTTTTTTTAAGATTTCATTTATTTATTTGTCAGAGAGTGAGAGAGCCCAAGCAGGGGGAGCAGTAGGCAGAGGAGGCAGAACAGGCAGTGGGAGAAACTGGTTCCCCGCAGAGAAAGGAACCTGATGCGGGACCAACTGAGCCACCCAGGCATCCCAACAAACTAGATTTTAAAACAAAAACTGTAGCAAGAGAGGAAGAAGGGCATTATATCATAATTAAGGGATGTATCCTTCAAGAAGATTTAACAATTGTAAATATTTATGCCCTCAACGTGGGAGCACCCAAATACATAAATCCATTAATAACAAACATAAAGAAACTCATTGATGATAATACAATAATAGTAGGGGACTTTAACACCCCACTTACAGCAATAGACAGATCATACAAGCAGAAAGTCAATAAGGAAAAAATGGCTTTGAATGACACACTGGACTGGATAGACTTAGCAGGTATATTCAGAACATTTCATCCTAAAACAGCAGAATTCACATTCTTCTCAAATGCACATGGAACTTTCTCCAGAACAGATCACATATTGGGTCACAAATCAGCCCTCAACAAGTACAAAAAGATCAAGATCATACCATGCATATTTTCAGACCAAAAACTCTATGAAACTGAAAGTCAACCACAAGAAAAAAATTGGAAAGACCTCACATACATGGAAGTTAAAGAACAGCCTACTAAAGAATCAATGGGTTAACCAGGAAATTAAAGAAGAATTTAAAAAAAAATGCCTGGAAACAAATGAAAATGAAAGCATGACAGCCCAAAACCTTTGAGATTCAGCAAGAGCAGTCCTAAGAGGGAAGTATATTGCAGTACAGACCTCAAGAAGCAAGAAAAGTCTCAAAAACACCTAACCTTACACCTAAAGGAGCTAGAAAAAGAACAACAAATGAAGCCTAAATCCAGCCGAATAAAGAAATAATAAAGATTAGAGCAGAAAAAATCATATAGAAGCTAACAAACACAGTAGAATGAATTAATAAAACTAAGAGTTGGTTCTTCTAAAGAATTAATAAAATTGATAAACCCCTAGACAGACTTATCAAAAAGAAAAAAGGACCCAAATAGATAAAATCATTAATGATAGAGGAGAGATCACAAACAACACCACAGAAATACAAACAAT
Source organism: Callorhinus ursinus (assembly GCF_003265705.2). Taxonomy (NCBI): domain Eukaryota; kingdom Metazoa; phylum Chordata; class Mammalia; order Carnivora; family Otariidae; genus Callorhinus; species Callorhinus ursinus. The sequence continues at coordinate 114,366,962 of NW_027397066.1, read as the reverse complement.
TATAAGAGAATATTATGAAAAATTATATGCCAACAAACTGGGCAACCTGGAAGACGTGGACAAATTCCTAGAAATTTATAAACTGCCAAAACAGAAACAGGAAGAAATATAAAATTTGAACAGACCCATAACCAGCAAAGAAATTGAATCAGTAATCAGAAATCTCCCAACCAACAAAAGCTGGATGTCTTCCCAGGGGAATTCTACCAGACATTTAAAGAAACCTATTCTCTAACTGTTCCAAAAATAGAAATGAGAGGAAAACCTCCAAACGCATTTTATGAAGCCAGCATTACCTTGATTCCAAAACAAGACAAAGACCACACTAAAAAAGAATTACAGGCCAATATCCCTGATGAACATGGATGCAAAAATTCTCAATAAAATACTAGCCAATCAAATTCAACATTACATTAAAAGAATTATTCAGCACGACCAAGTGGGATTTATTCTTGGGCTGCAGGGGCAGTTCAATATTTGCAAATCAACCAACTTGATACACCATATTAATAAAAGGAAGGATAAGAACCAAATGATCCTGTCAATAGATATGGAAACAAGCATTTGACAAAACACAGCATTCTTTCCTGATAAAAACCTTCAACAAAGTAGGGATAAAGTGAACATACTTCAACATCATAAAGGCCATATACAAAAGACTCACAACTAATATCATCCTCAATGGGGAAAACTGAGAGCCTTTTTCCCTATGGTCAGGAACAAGACAAGGATGTTCACTCTCACTGTTAGGAATGCAAACTTGTGCAGCCACTCTGGAGAACGGTATGGACATTTCTCAAAATGTTAAGAATAGAACTACGCTATGATCCAGAAATTGAACTACTGGTATTTACCCAAAGGATACAAAAATACAGATTTGAGGGGATACATGCACCCCGATTTTTATAGCAGCATTACCAATAATAGCCAAACTATGGAGAGCCCAAATTTCCATCAACTGATGAATGGATAAAGAAGATATGGTACATATATACAATAGAATATTACTCAGCCATCAAAAAGAATGAATGTTGCCATTTGCAACATGAATGGAGCTAGAATATATTATGTTAAGTGAAATAAGTCAGTCAGAGAAAGACGAATACCATATGATCTCACTCATATGTGGAATTTAAGAAAGAAAATAGATGAATATATGGGAAGGGGGAAAAGAAAAAAAGGAGAGAGGGAATCCATAAGAGATTCTTAACAAGAGAGAACAAACTGAGGGCTGATGGAGGGAGGTCGGTGGAGGATGGACTAGATGGGTGATGGGTATTAAGGAGGGCACGTGTTAAGATGAGCACTAAATGGTGTACGTAAGTGATGAATCACTGAATTCTACTCCAGAAAACAATATTATATTGTATGTTAACTACCTAAAATTCAAACCAAAAAAACATAAAAATTAACAAAAAATAAAAAATAAATGAAAGTAATACTTGATAATAACAGAAAGCATGGGTGTAATTTAATATAGAGAAATATATAAATTTATTTGCTTACAGATCATAATAGCAAAGACATATGAATTTTTTATAATATATTTTGACTACCAGGCCACATTTCTGGGTTTAGTTTGAATGAGGGCAAGGATTAAAGGGCAAGAATTATTTTCTTCTGTATTCTTAGAAGTTTAAATAGGATGCCTTCCTGAATTAAACCTGTGTTCCTGCTAATAATTAATTATACTTTATTAATTTTTAATTTTTTCCTCATTTTTATTGAAGTATAACTGATATATATTGATATAGAGATATATTAGTATAATTGATATATATATAGATATGTTATTTCAAGTGTACATCAGTCATTCAATATTTTTGAGACATTAATGAAATGATCACTATGATGTCTAGTTACCATCTGTCACCAAAGTTCTTACAATATTATTGGTTATATTTCCTATGCTGTATATTACATTCCCATCACTTATTAATTTTTTAACTCGATATTTATAGCTCTTAATCCCCTTCATCTATTTTGCCCACCTCCCTACTTCTTCTTTTGGTCACCAACAGTTTGTTTCTTATACCTATGATGTCTGTTTCTGTTTTGTTTTGTTTATTCATTTGTTTCATTTTTTTAGATTCCACATGTAAGTGAAATCATACGGTATTTGTCTTTCTCGGTTTGACTTATTTTACTTAGCATAATGCTCTCTAGGCCCACCAATGTTGTTACAAATATCAAGAGTTCTTTCATTTTTATGGCTGAGTAATACTACCTTGTATGTATATACCCCATCTTCCTTATCCATTCATCAGTCAATGATCACTTGGGCTGACTAATGAAAAACTCCGATTGCTTCCTTCCTTCCCATGCCTAATGCTGTTGCTTTGGTTTTGATCCTCATTATCTCTTGAATTAACTATCTACTTTCTATTTTGCCTTTCTGCATCACTTTCCACATTGCCTCTATATTCACATATTTAAAGCAAATAACCTATAACAAATCCAAACAAATCTTTATTGTGTCCTATTTGTGCACGGAAGAAAGCCCAGTCACCCTAACATGCCTGGTATTCAAGATCTTTCACTGTTTGGCTAAAACCTGAATTGGCTGTAAATGAAATAAATGATGGCTGTAAATGTAATAAAACCTATTATTTTTTTAGATTTTTTTATTATTTTCAATTAGCCAACATATAGTACATCATTAGTTTTGTGTTCAGATAAAATCTTATTAGAACCCAAGTTAAAATGAATTTCTTCTGGGGTACCTGGGCTGCTCAGTCGTTTAAGCATCTGCCTTCAGCTCAGGTCACGATCTCGGGGCCCTGGGATTGAGCTATGTGTTGGGAATCCCTGCTCAGTGGGGAGTCTGCTTCTCCCTCTCCTTCTGCTCCTCCCCACCCCCTGCTCGTGCTCTCTCTCTCTCTCTCTCAAATAAATAAATAAAATCTTTAAAAAAAATAAATTTCTTGGAGCGCCTGGGTGGCTCAGTCGTTAAGCATCTACCTTAAGCTCAGGTCACGATCCCAGGGTCCTAGGATCGAGCACCACATTGGGCTCCCTGCTTGGCAGGAAGCCTGCTTCTCCCTCTCCCACTGCCCCTGCTTGTGTTTTCTCTCTCGCTGTCTCTCTCTGTCAGATAAATAAGTAAAATCTTTAGAAAAATAAAAAAATAAATTTCTCCCCTATCCCTTCATATTCACCTGTTTGCTATTTTCCTGTAGCTCTTTTTCTGTCTGAATTTCATAACTATACACATGTCTGATTATTAGGGGATAAATCAACAAGGGTGTAAATTGATTCAAAGTCACTGAAGAATAAAGACTTTGCATATAATAGGTAATACTTTGTTTGCTGGTTAGATGTAACAAAATTATAAAACTTTGGATGAAATTGCTTGATGATTTTCATTCAATTAAATTTCCGGTTCAAATACTGTGAGTGTTCAGAAATATCTTACCTGCTTTCAATATCTGTTTCATGTTTTTAGATCTCCACTGTTGTTTATTATTCTATATTAATGCAATGGTAGATCTTTAGCTTTATACTTTATGTACTTCATTAGGTCCCTTTATAAATCTGGAACATTGAAAATATCCAGAACATATATTTCCTTTACTTGTGATTATGTATCATTGCAAGCATTTTGATGTTATTTTTATATAATAGACTATTTTTCTTGACTTGCTAAGCAAACACTAATTATGATGAGGCCAAATGTGAAAAGTAAAACCTTCCTTAAATTCTTGATTCCACAAAAGTAACCTTATGAGCAATGCTTTTGTAAATTTATGGTGTGTAGTTTCAAAAACTATATCCATAATAAACAAATAATTAGACTGGATACATGGAAATATAGTTCCTTATAATTTACTTTTATTTTTATTTTGGATATTGGCTTTTTAATTGGGTTTTGCTGACCTTTACCTTTTTCCCCTGAATAAATCTGACACCATATATTTGCTCAAATAAAATACATTCCATCTTAATTTTTTATTTTAAGAAAAATGAGTCAGGGAATGAGCTGAAAAATATACATTATTATATTTTTATGCTAATAAGCACTGAAGAGCAATAAGCTATTCCTTTGTTTATCTCTGATATCAGTTGTCCTACACCTGGCAGTATCTGAAAAGTACAGTTTAATGATTCCAATAATACAAATCTAGTGAAAGATAAAGTGAAAATGAGAGGGAGAAAGGAAGGTGGAAAATGCATCTGATAGTTTATTAAGATGAAAATATTTATTTCTGCTATATGTATTTACTTATTGAAGACTAAAACATGTACCTCTTGACTAATTAATATGCCCAGAGAGAGAATAAAATATAGTGTTTGCCAGCTTACCTCTCTTTCCATTCTTAAAAATCTAGGGTTTTATAAATTTAATTATATATATTTCCAGGTTTTCATAAAACATGCAAAATTTGTTTTTTATAAAAGTTTTACTAAGTGTAATTTAAAAATTCTCTGCATAAACCTCTAGGTTATTTCATCATAAACCAGATTTTATTTTGATTATGTAATGCCAGAATCCTTCCATCTTGAAGGACATTAGAGCTTTTCTTACACCTTTATTAATGTATGCTTGCATTAAGCAAGCACCCCCTATTACCACCTTCAATAAGCAACATAGGAATGTGAATCAGAATAATTATTGCATGTTTTATTCTGAAATTCTACCCATGATTCAATTAATTTATATGGAGATCTGCTAAGCTGACGATGCCATTTGTATTTCTTAATCCTTCTTTTATTAGCTATACTTAAGAGAAAATTATACCATTATTTTCCTGCAAGCCTCAAGCCTCAACTAATTTGTGTAGTCAAAAATATTTTCAAGTGGCCTTTCTTTCCAACTTAAGAATTATTCATACTGTGTGTCTCAGTTTGACTGAATATGTCTCATTATTCATACATGGGCACTTTATTCTGCTGGTAAGAATAAGCACTCAGGAAGCACAGTGTTAACAGTACTTGAGTGTTAACAGTATACTTGTCAGTGGTTCTTGGCCTTTATTTGTCATTGCTATGGCCTTTCCCTGTTTGTTTGTTTGTTATTTGTTTTGTTTAGGGCTAGTAATTTATTAACATTATTTTTATAAAGACAAAGTTGATTTATGAGTAAGGGGAGAAAGAGATTTTATATTCTAACCTTTGGGATTCTGGCAACTAATCTGACAGTTGTGGACATTTTCCAGCATGATATGGTGACAATAGAAAGGGTATTTGGAAAACAAAATTATGCCCATCAATTATTAATCTATATGCTTTCCCCCCACCAACTGAGCCTCTAACATTAAAATTTCATTTCCATCAATATTTGTGAAAGATGAAATTTACAGAGTTTTGTTATTCCAACTCTTCTCTTCAAATTCTAATTTTATAAAACCCCAAGGTTCAAATAACACTTAAAACATTTTATTGTTTCATTGAAGTTGTTGTGTTATAGATTTGAGGACATTTAAATTGAGTCAGTAAAGCAACAGAGTCATACACTTTAAGGAGGTCTGAAGGTAAAAAGTGGATATTCATGAGAGGATATGTCAGATGGACCTGCAGATCTCCAGGGGAGCATTCCAGGCAGAGGCATGCCTATTCAGCTCAAAAAGGGGGTCCCTGTGATTGGGAAAATATAGGGAAAAAAAAGAACAGTAGAAGTCAAAGTCAAGAAGGTTATCTGGGATCCAGTTTTTGTAAGCTCTTAGAACATTATAAGATCATTTGCTTTAGTAAGTCATTTAGGAAGATGTTAACAAGTTTTGAGCATGCACTAACTGATGACATGCACTAAATTGTATCCTATCAGAATCATTATGGATTGTGAACTCTAATGTGGGTAAACTGTAAACCAATTAGAATATTGCTTTAAGAGATGGTGGTAATCCAAGTAAGATGATAGTGGCTTTTAGTATAGAGGTGTTGAGAAGTGATTGGATTCTTGTCAGTTTTGAAAGATTTGCTAACAGATTTCATGTGGCATGTGAAAATAAGAGGTATCAAAGATGAATAAGAATTTTGGTCTGATCAACTAGAAGAATGAAATTGCCGTTGTGTAAAAGGGAAGGCTGTAAGAGCAGGTTGCACCTGGTAAAGGTGAGAAGTTCAGTTTTGAACATATTAAATTTAATTTGCCTATTAGTTGACTATGAAAGTATGTAGGTTTAAATGTTGGCATATATATATTTATATTTGTATATATATATTTATATATGTATATATACATACACCTATATTGTATATATATTTATATTTGTATATATATTTATATATGTATATATACATATATTGTATATATATAAGTATATATATATATATATATACATATTTCTGGAATTCAGGGAAAAAGTCAGCTAGAGTTATAAATTTTGAAGTTATCTGCATAGAAATGCTATTTCCTGGAGCTGAATGAGATACTCAAGGAGACAGTGTATATAGAAAAAGAGAGAGAGAGAGAGAGAGAGAGAGAGAGAGAGAGAGAGAGAGAGAGAGAGTGTGTGTGTGTGTAAGAATTAAGTCTGAAACATTCCAATATTACATGGTAAGAAAGACTAGAGACCAAAAGGAGTGATTGGTGATGTTGGAGGAAACTAAGGACCGTAGTGTGATCAGAGATAACCAAAAACAGTTAAGTCAAGGAAGTGTTTAAAGGAAATGCAGTGGGGGCACCTGGGTGGCTCAGTCAGTTAAGCATCTGCCTTCAGCTCAGGTCATGATCCCAGGGTCCTGGGATCGATCCCCATGCTGGGCTTCCTGCTCAGCGGGGAGTCTGCTTCCCCCTCTCCCTCTGTCTCTCTCTCTCTCTCTCTCTCTCTCTCCCATAAATAAATAAATAAAATCTTTAAAGAAAAATGGAGTAATCTCTGGGGTGAAATAATGTTTACATACCAAGTAGGCTGGTGACAGAAAATAAACTATTGGTAGGCTTAGTAATATTGATAGTCTCTGATGATTTGTAAAAAAAAGTTACACACACAGACACAAAAGAATTTTGGTTAAAATATGGTTGATTGAATCTATTAGAAAGAAAATGGGAGAAGAACAAGTCAACTAGAGATAGTATAAGTGATGCTTCATAGGAAGTTGACATAAAGGGAAAAGAGAGGGTATTTTTCCTAATCTATAAGAGAAATAATATAAATAATAATAACATGTCTGAACATTCATGGGAATCACTGTAGAGAAGTAAAAAGGAAACATGAATCACTGGGGCAATGTTCTTACATAGCAAGGTAGGATGAAATCCAGAGGACAAAAGAGTTGTAAGAGCACAGAGTCCATCCATATCCACAGGACAGTGATCAGAATTTTGTGGACACTACTTCTGGCAGATAAATATATAATGTGATGGGATTTCATGGAATTTTTTTCATCTGCTTTCATATTATCAATACATGAAAAAGTGTGTATTCCTATACATTAGGGATGCACAATGCATAAAATATGTATATATTGCATATATAATGAATATCTGGAAAGAGTTTAAACTCATTTAAAAATAAAGGCAATTAAAAATGAATACACCTGGTAAACAAGGAGCTCCTGCATCTGTGTTGCTGAGCAAGATAGCTGGTATGGGGTGGGTTCACAGTGAAGTTAATAAAGTTTGAATTTCAAGGCTGCTTTCTTGTTGTGAGCCTTATTGTGGGAGTGGCCCTATTAATGTTATATCCATGGTTTTATTTATTTTTCCTAAAGAGGAGTTTACTTAGAAGAAGCTTTGTACTCCATCTGCCCATTCATCTTCCTTTAACTGACTCGGGAAGACAATGGTTTAAGCTTTTTCTGCCTTATAAATCTTGAGAAAGCACCTCTTGACAGATTCCCACCTGAAACCTGGAACTATACAGAAAAAGAGACTGTGGGAAATGTAGTTCCCTTGCCTTTGAAGAGGCTATGGATAATGTTGAGCTGACAAGAGACTATCTATCCAAGCATATCACTCTAAGGAAGAAAATGCAATTAATTGACTAAGGAGATTAAGGAGACTTTAAGCCAGCCATTCAAGGGACTAAAGCTTAACATAAGGAAACATTTATGTATTAGCACATCTGAAAGTGGATAACAGTGAAGTATTAATCAAAACCTGGTTGATGCTAAAACGATACAGAGGGTAATGGTTAGTTTGGAATAAAAAAGTAGAGGGAAAAGAGAACAAAGGATTTTCAGGATGTCTCCAGCAATGTTCAGGGAAGAAGGTACCTGATTATAAGGTCTGTTTGGCATTCACTAATAATGCATTCAACACATTTATCAATCATTCATTTTAGGTACTAAGGATATTATTTAAAATAAGACAGGAAGGGTCCCTCTTTTCACAGGGCTTATATCTAGACCATCACTGTCCAGTTGAAATAGAAGTCTAACCCTAAATGTGAGCCACATATGTAATTTTAAATTTTCTAGCAGCCATAATTAAAAATAAAAAAACCCGTGAAATTAATAATTTTAATTAACCTAATGTATCTAAAATATGTATTATCATTTCAACATTTAATCAATGTAAACATTTTTAATAATACATTTTACATTCTATTTCTTTTTCGGTACTGTCTTCAAATTCTGTCATGTATTTTACACCTGTGGCACATCCCAACTTGTATTTGCCATTGTGGAAGTGCTCAGTGTGATTGGTGGCTATAGCATTGACCAGCACAAATCTTCTAGACAGCTAGAAGTTTAGCCTAAATAATACTTCAGGAGCCCATTGTGAAAAAGTCCAGTACTTGTAATCTGGACCACATATCAATCTATGGTGATCCATCAAGATAATGCTACCTGTTAGGCTGACTTGAGCTTCCTTTATGACATATAATACCCAAAGAATTCACATGAACCTTGACTTCTTAATTCCAAAAACTATATGATAAATTGGGCATGCAAATAAGGTTAAATTACAATCTTCATTCCATGCCACCATTGGCTCTGCAAACATATACTCTTCTTTAATTTTAATATATATTGGCATGCCAAACTTTGGAACCTTCTTCCTTTTCATAAAAACAAATACAAGTTGGGTGGGAGATTGATTATAACTTAGCCTTTCCTTATGGTAAGCTGGATTTGGGGTTCAAAAAATGCTGCACTTTTTAAAAATTTTTAAAAATTTTTTTGATAGAGCGAGAGAGCACAAGCAGGGGGAACAGTAGAGGGAAAAGCAGGCTCCTGGCCTAGCAGGGAGCTCGATGAAGGGCTTGATCCCAGGACGCTGGGATCATGACCTAAGCCAAAGGCAGACCCTTAACTAACTGAGCCACCCAGGCACCTCAGATGCTGCACTTATACACCTAAAATTATTAAGGGGAGGGAAAAAGCAATTACTGAGAAGTTCAAAAAAACATACTTAAAAACCCTAAAATATTACAGCATATGTTAATTTAAATGAAAGTTCTACCTTCTAAAAGAAAAATAGTTATAAATATACCATAAATTTGCTTATAATGAAACAATTAGAGATTTTAAAATGGCTACATTTATCTTATATATTTATGAAATTAATTTCTAAAATTGCTAAAAATTGCTTTAAATCTCAAAATATGCAAAATATCTGTGCATTATTTCCTTTAATTCTCTAATTTATTGTGATAATTATGGACAGGGTATTTATCAAAATCTGCGGAATACTGGTGTTTGTTGTTCCAACATCATCAGCTAAATATGCCACAATTGGAAATAACGTGAAAGCTATTTTCAAAAAATATCTGTTATGTCAAACACAGAAGAAAATGGGGTGATTACATATAAAAAGAAGCTAAACCTAAATGTAATTCATTTTTATTTTACCTATCCAGTTGTCTGTCTACATATTCACCTATCATTTATCTATTTACTAATCCCTTCCCCACCCTCAACTCTTGCTCTTACTCTTGTTAGAAATTTCAAACCCTGGGAAATTTCAACTAGCATAATTTATGCACGTATGTCCGTGTACATAATTAATCTTTTCCAAATTATATAGCTCTTGTAGTAAACTGGAGAAATTGGGTTTAAATTTCTTTGTGGGTGTGTATTCATAAAGACTGTAGGATTACAGCTACCTGACTCTTACATTTCCTTAGTAATGCTCACGATTTAGGATAGAAACTCCATCTATTTTAGTATGTCAAAGACATAGAAAAATGCAAGTGTTTATAAATTAAAGAAAGAAATAAGAGCCAAAAGACTGGGAAATTGTAGAAAGATTAATAATATCATTGGAAATCCAATTTGCCTGAACAGAAAATCATATTTTCTGGGAGAAATATTAATACCAGAGATGTCTAAGTGGGTTATTTAAAGATTAGATTTCAAAGGATGGAGGAGTAAGAACAAAAACAAGGTCAAACAAATAAGGACTAGTATTGTAGAAACTTGAGCTCTTACTGAGGATTGATTGCCACCTATTTAAATACCTTTTAATGGTGGTAAAATATAAAATTTTGAAAGTATTTGTGGAGATCATTAAGTATATTTTGTTCAAATTAGGCCAGAGATATTTAAGATACCCTGTGGTGCCAGATAATGGGCAAGTATTAGTATAGAAAATGATTTGAACTTCATATACAGGTTCTCAAATCCTGGCTGTCCAGGAATGACAGTGGTGGAGTTCATTTCTAAAGAAAAGATTAATGAATACAACCATCTACCACTTCATGTGATATCATTCCTTTAAAAATGTTAGCATATTTTCAGGAAAATGTATGCAGATACTAGATGAAATCTGTCTCAATGTTTCCATATATCGTAAATATATAAATATGGTATCAACAGTCATGTTATGACAACTCTGCAGCAATTTTTAGGCACTGGACAGATTATGTTTTTCTTTTTGCAATTTCTAAATTGTTAAAGAGACTCCGTCTCTCCCCAGATATGTTTTTAGGGACTTTGTTCATGATCAGCTTATTTTATATGTCGGGTGGAATCTCAGCTTATAAGGATTAGTGTGATCTTTCATTTTTCTAATCAGTTTCATTGAAGAATGCCAAGACAATTCATGAGACCTTATTTAAAGATTGTCCAGAAGTTCCTCAGTTTCCAAATCTGCTCAAAAATAGAATGGTAAAGATACTTTTCCATAGCTAAGCAACATGCCGGGCTGCTTTTTCTACCATATCTGAGTTCACGTGGTATTCTTTTCCAGTAAAGTTTTTGATTTTCAGTTATACCTATGCAGCTTCTATCTATATTTTAAGGCCAACATCAAAGACTTTGCTAATTGTTTCAGATTTAATTAGAGTGAGCTTCCACTCAGTAGTTTCAATGAAGATTTTTCTTAGTTCACTCTTTTTTGTTTTGTTTTGTTTTTAGAAATTCTATTCTATTTGTAGTTTAATATATTTGTACTTTTTGTCTCTTTACCTAGATTTTAAACCCCTTGTATCCAAGAACTAAATTTTTACATTGTATTTTCCTTTATAGCTTCCAATAGCTAGAGTCAATTGACTAGATATCAGGTCTTTAATTAATATTTGTTAATCAATTAAGGCATTGTTTCAACTAGTATATGTGAGGGGATAATGGACTGTATGTGAGTAATTTTGTTAGTATAGAGAAAATGAGGAAATAAAATAAGACATTTCAAATAAAAAATAACAATTTTTAGTATATTTGATGCACAGTGTTACATTGGTTTCAGATATACAACAAAATGATTCACCAACTCTATACTTAATCTGTCACCATACACCATTAAAATAATTAAAATATTAAAATAAAATAAAACAATTAACTATATTCCCTATGCTGTACTTTTTATTCCCATGACTTCTTCATTCCACAACCAGAAGCCTCTATCTCCCACTCTTCTTACCCCATTGTGCCCACGCCCCCACTCCTCTTCCCTCTGGCAACCGTAAGTTTGTTCTCCGTATTTTTACATGTGATGCCGCTTTTTGTTTATTCATTTGTTTTCTAGATTCCACATATAAGTGAAATCATATGGTATTTGTCCTCTGCCCGACTTATTTCACTTAGAATAATACCCTCTAGGTCCATCCATGTTGTTGCAAATGGCAAGATCTCATTATTTTTCTTGACTGAGTAATGCTCCTGTGTGTGTGTGTGTGTGTGTGTGTGTGTGTGTGTGTGTGTGTGTGTACCGTATCTTCTTTATCCACTTATCTTTAGATGGACATTAAGTTTCTTTCCACATCTTGATTATTCTAAAAGTGCAATAAACATAGGGGTGCATCTATCTGTTAGAATTAGGTTTTTGTTTTCTTTGGGTAAATACCCAGGAGTGGAATTATTTGATCATATGGTAGTTCTATTTTTAACTTTTTGAGGAATCTCCATACCGTTTTCCACAATGACTGCACCAATTTACATTCCTACCAACAGTGCATGGCGGTTCCTTTTTCTCCACATCCTTGCCAACATTTGTTATATCTTGTCTTTTTTGATTCTAGCCATTCTGAAAGGTGTAAGGTGATATCTCATTGGGTTTGGATTTGAAAAAAAAAATAAAAACAAAAGCACAATTTTATGAGGACTTTAATGTAATTAAGGAGAGTTACCAGTCAAATGATTTTCAGAGTGTTTCTAGGTCTGGAGCCTGGAAGAATAGTGATATTGCTAATGTAAATGATTTGGGATGAAAATTATTTTCTTTATTTTTGTCTTTTGCGTTTTTGGTGCATCAGACAGATCAGAATTAATTTTAAGTTTAGTACTTATCAGCAGGAAGGGTGTGTTAAGGATCATACTAACATAACAAGATGTGAAGAGAAATGAGGGGCAAAAACTACTGGAGAGCATTATGGGCCTTGCCTATGGTATGAGGCCATGTTCCAAACTCCTTGTTTGAGATCTCAATCTTTTTATTAAAATACGTTTTAAAGTCATCTCCTGAGAATCAACAATAACATCATGGGAATAGGAAGGAATGAGAGATTGTGGCAATCATTTATATGACAAATACTAAGCTTAATTATAAATACTAGTTATAAGACACCACCATCACAATATTATTAAAATTAACATTTATTGCCTACCATTCTGCTAAGATTTTATTTTATTTCATTCTCACAGTGTAATCAAGTAAGTATTGTTATTTTCCTCATTTTATAGATGAGATTAGGAATCAGACTACTAGAAAAGTTGCCAAAGATCTTAGAAAAAACAAGGGATATGTTTTTTATGTGAAATTTGGCTAAACCATGTTTTTACTTTTAATGTCCATAAAATATTGACATACCACAGTGTACAACTATTATCAGTTTTGTCCTCATTTTAACTGTTTTTTGCTCTGTACCCTAAATTGTGAATGTTGATTATTTCCTGGAACCAAAAATAATAATAATAATAAGTTAAATAAGTATAGACATTCCACCTCCTTCTCCCTCTCTCTAAATCTCTCTCTCATATTTTGTAGAAGGTAAGGTGTTTCTGTGACATGTCTTCTTGACTAAGAAGTAAAGATGTAAGAGGTAAATGAATACTATTTTAATATTTATCTCTAGGCAGAGAAAAGTCTCTATTTAACCATACAGTGTAATTTAGCCATTCTGTCAGAGATGTTAGTGATGTAGAAAGTTTCTCAAATAAGGGTGTTTTTGTATTTTTTTTCCTGTTTTTGTTTGTTTGTTTTGCTCTAGTCTCAACAAAGGAACTTGGAAAAATACTTCCTTTGGACGATACAACTGGTTAAACCACTTCTTCCCTCTTATAGCTTGTGGTAGGGTCTCTACTTGAAAGATTATCGTTCTTAAGGGTTAAGAGTCCAGGTTGTGAAGACAGACTGAATGGGTTGGAATTCCAACTGCATCATTTACTTAGACAACCTTAAGAAAATTTCTTAGTTTCTACTGCTTTAGTTGCCTCTCTTTTAAAATGGAGTGATTAATAATACCACTTACACTGCAGGTTGTTATAAGGATTAAATGAGCTACTGTATTTATTATTTGTAGTGTCTGGCACATAGTAAGCTTTAAATAATCAAGGGAGCATTTGGTCATAAATATTGAATGTGATCAAAATAGAAAATAATGCTAGAGTAAAGGTCATGAATAGCATTTGTCAACAAGACAGCCCTTTGTCCCAGCCCTGGCAAACCTCCTATGGACTGAGATTCATTCTTATCACTACATCCAAATGTTGTTTGCTTCCTCCTGGCATGCATGCCCAAGTGATAGATATGCTCTGCTTTGCAAGTCACACAAGGCGGTGTAACCTCCCTCATAAACCAGATTCCTAAAGAGGAGGGGTGATTCATCTTCATATATGTTAAAGAGACTGAGCAAAATGAAATTTAGGCCTTGAAAATGGGTCTCTTTTTTTCTCAGGATTTTAGCTACAGTTGAAAATGCTAATTTATATACAAGTCTTATTTTCTGATGCCATGAAATTTTTTTAGTGAGATGTGAGTTGAAAGATTAGATCATATTTAAGTGTGGGATGCAGAATACATCCATGTTGCATTCTGTGAATTGTATGCAGGAATATAGTATTTATTTGTCTTTCCCATCTTAAAGCACTTAATAGGATAAAAAAGTAGTATTTGTTGAATTAGCCTTTGTATACTGTATATAATATTAAAAAGAACAACAAAATGTTATGTATACTTTTAGAAACAGTTAAGTTAGTGGAAACAATTTCAGACTAGGGACACCTGAAATAATTATAGGAAGGGAAGATCTTTCTTAATAGATTAAAAAAATAATTAGGCATAAAAATATTTTTCTTCTTGAATCTTTTGGGCTTTTCTTGCATTCTTGTGTTTTATTTTATACTATATGAGGATGAGGCAAGACCACGAGTGAAGAATTTGTCTGAGTTCATTAGAGAGCTGCTGTTCTGCCTACACACTGTTGAAGTGCTTGTTTTAGAAAAGTTGATGGGATGCAAGGATGCAGTGAGTGAAAAAGTGATGTGCAGAGACCTCTAGAGACTGGAGAGCTTAACTACACTTAATGCTCTGCAGATAGGGTCCAATGCTATACAGTAATTGAATTACTCGGGGAGCTATAACACAGCTATAAAGAGAACAAGGTACAATTCAATTCCTAGCGATGTGGTTAAAATCATTGTTCTCAAAAGCCTTATGCTTTTGGCTATTTTCCCCTTAATGAGTTAATTAAGGTAAAATATGCTTTACATTTGCTCTACTGCAAAAACAATGATTAAACAACAGATGTTCAGACCAAAAAAATATGAATTATCAATGTGTGCAGAATATTTATTTTTGGAAAAACATAGTAAGCATTTACCTGCTGCCATGACGTAAGGATATTCTATTAACCTTACCATTTATTTGTTTTGAAAAAAAAAACTGGTCTTATTTATTTTCCTTTTATGGTATATTGAACTCCACCTTTTGATATATTTGTGCCTGGAAAACTTACTTAAATGCCTATTACTAGTCCTATATGAATTTATTAAAATGAAAATGCCAGTTTGCAATATTGTAAACACATTTTATAATCAGTTGTGTGCTCATTTTAACTGTTTTTCCTCTGTACAATAAGTTGTGAATGGTGGCTATTTCCTGCTGCAAAGAAGCAGGTCAATTAAACAAGTATAACTTCTCCATCATTCATTCCCATTCTCCCTCCGTCTCTCCAGCACAGAAATCACAATGCTAGTCCCGTGCTTTTGGAATAGTGGCATGCCATTTGCAGTAGAGAATTATAAATCTTTTGAAGACAACTTCTTTTTTTATCATTATTATTATGTTATGTTAATCACCATACATTACATCATTAGTTTCTGATGTAGTGTTTCATGATTCATGTTTACATATAACACCCAGTGCGCCATGCAGTACGTGCCCTCTTTAATACCCATCACCAGGCTAACTCATTCCCCCACCCCCCTCCCCTCTAGAACCCTCAGTTTGTTTCTCAGAGTCCGTAGTGTCTCATGATTTGTCTCCCCCTCTGATTTCCCCCCTTCATTCTTCCCCTCTTGCTATCTTCTTCTTTCTTTTAACATATAATGTATTATTTGTTTCAGAGGTACAGATCTGTGATTCAACAGTCTTACACAATTCACAGCACTCACCATAGCACATACCCTCCCCAATGTCTGTCACCCAGCCACCCCATCCCTCCCACCCCCCACCACTCCAGCAACCCTCAGTTTGTTTCCTGAGATTAAGAATTCCTCATATCAGTGAGGTCATATGATACATTTCTTTCTTTGATTGAAGACAACTTCTGCTTTTCTACTAAGTTTCTTGAAATTTAGAACACCTGATCATGGGATACAGATTTACTCTGATTCTGGGATTGTCCATCATCCCATGGGTTCTCTCAGCTCCATCAAGTTTTGGTAGGCCCAAGAATAATATATTGTAAAGTGGGAACTCTACATGCATGACTGAGTATGAGCAAGACCAGAAGGCCCAGGCAAACTGCATGTATAGGAAGACCAGACTCTGTATGAAATCTATCAGTATTTCCTCAGTTTATACCTACCTATGGTCAAATGAGAGGTATATCAGGAGGAAGATGGCCTATCTTGTTTTACAGATGGGTCAGCTCAAATGTGGGAGCAAGGTAAAAATAATCAGCAACTGTACTACATTCTCATTCAGGACCGGCCTTGAAAGACAGAGACAAGGGAACAATCTCTCAATGGGTAGAGCTTTAGGCTGTACACCCAGTCATTCATTTAGTGTGGAAAAAGAAGTGCTTTAAGGTTAGAAAATATATATTGACTCATTCATAGTGACAAATAGCCTGGCAGGGGCCTGAAAGGATAACAGTTAGATGAGGGAAAGAGTTGTTTGAGGTAGAGTCATGTAGATGGACATATGGGGGTAGATAAGAAATGAGAAGATGCTTGTATATTATATTCTCATCAGAGGTCACCCATGGGAGAGGCACTGAACAACCAACCAAACAAAATGCCTTAAATGGAGCCAATTAGCTTTTGTTATCAGTGATTCCAGGGCTGACATGGTAGACACATTTTTTAAAAAGTGGTCACAATGGCAGATAGGGAACTGGTGCTTAAACTGAACAGCAGGGGTCCTCACTTACCAAGGCTGTTCTAGCTACCGCCATCCTAAATGTTTAACCTGTCAGCAACAGAGAGCAATACTAAAATCCTATAATGGTGGGGTGCATGGATGGCTCAGTCAGTAAGCATCTGCCTTTGGCTCAGGTCATGATCCCTGGGTTCTGGGATTGAGCCCCACGTCGAACCCCACGTCGGGCTCCCTGCTAGGTAGGAAGCCTGCTTCTTTCTCCCTCTCTCTCTCTCTCCCCATGCTTCTGTTCCCTCTCTCGCTGTCTCTTTCTCTCTGTCAAATAAATAAATAAAATCTTTAAAAATTAAAAACAGAAATAAAATCCTGGGAGGCGGAGCAAGATGGCGGAGGAGTAGGAGACCTGGATTTCGTATGGTCTCAGGAATTCAGCTGGATAGGGATCAAACCATTCTGAACACCTACGAACTCAACAGGAGATCGAAGAAGAGAGTAGCAATAACTCTCTGAACAGAGAAGCGACCACTTTCTGGAAGGTAGGACGTGCGGAGAAGTGAATCCGAGGTGATATTCGGGAGGATAGATGGTGGGGGAGGGGGCCTCCGTCGGCCGCTTCTGGCAAGTGATAGAGCCGCGGAGCACAAAATCGGACCTTTTAGAAGTCGGTTCCGCTGAGGAACGTCACTCCAGGGGCTAAGCGGGAGGTGGAAACCTCGTGGGACAGTGTGGACTCAGGACCCTCGGGGTCACAGACCGGGGATGCCTGAGTGCGGCAGAGCTCCCGGGTATCAGAGCGGGGAAGCCGGCTGCAGAGACGGAGCCGAGGCGCGGGCTCGCAGCTCAGGGTGGCCATAAACTGTGATCTGCGGCCCAGTTGGGCCACTGCGCCTCCAGGAGGGACCCAACAAGCAGCAGAGCCCGGGAGACTCCCCTCCCTCCCCCAGGAGGAGCAGCACGGGAGCGCACCGCAGGGATCTGCTGGGTTTGGAGACTCCACACGGGGTCGGGTGCCAGAGATAGAAATGCTTGGTCACAGGCAGGGTGAGTACGGAGTGCGGCCGGAGACCGGGGAGACGGGAGTGATTGACTGCTTTTCTCTGGGGGCGCACTGAGGAGTGGGGTCCCGAGTTCTCAGCTCCTACAGGCAGAGAGTGGGAGGCCACCATTTTCACCCTGGTCCTCCAAAGCTGTACCGAGAGCTTGCAGGGAACAAAAGCTCCTGAGAGCAAACCCAAGCAGCTTGCTTAGCTAGGACCGACAAGGGGGGGGGCAATTCTGCCTCTGGCAAAGACATTTGGGAACCAAGGCAACAGGCCCCTCCCCCAGAAGATCAGCACGAACAGCCAGCAAGCCAAGACCAAGTTTACCGATCAAGGGGAACGGGAGAACTCCAGCGCTAGGGGAATACTGCACATAGAATTCATGGCTTTTTTACCATGATTCATTAGTTTTTCAAAGTTAATTTTTTTAACTGTTTTTTTTTAATTTTTCTTTTTCCCTTTTTCAACCAACATCTTATCAATCCCTTTTTTGAAAAAAACATTTTTTATTTTTCATTTTGAGTCATATTTTATCCCTTCATAGTAGTTACCCTTATTTTTGGCATATATATATAAGTTGTTCTCTCTTTAAAATTTTGAGATACAGTTTCTTCTAACAGATCAAAATATACCCTAAATCGCTACTGTTTGGCTTTGTTCTAGTCTCCTGCCTGATCACAGTCTCTCCCATTTGTTTTTTCTTTTCTTTTTTCTTTTTTTTAAATCTTCTTTCTTCTTTCAAACAACTTCTTATCAATTCCGTTTATAAAACCTTTTATAAGTTTCATCTTTAAATTCATCTTCCATCCCTTCATTGTATCAACCCTTATTTTGTACATATATAAGTCTTTCTTCCTTTAAAATTTTAGGAGGCACTTTCTTCTAACAGACCAAAATACACCCAAAATCTAGTGTGTGGCACTGATCTATGCACTAGCCTGATCATATTTGATTATATTCTGTATTTGTTTGTTTTGTTCTGTTTTTGTTTGTTTTTATCTTTTTCGTTTTCTTTTTTTTTTCTCTTTCTTTTTTCTTTCTTTCCCTTTCTTTTCCCCTGGTTTCAGGTCTTTTCTGATTTGTATAGAGTATATTTGCTGGGGATGTTGTTAACCTGTTAGCATTTTGTTCTCTCATTTATCTGTTCTCCTCTGGACAAAATGACAAGATGAAAAAAATCACCTCAGGAAAAAGAACAAGAGGTAGTACCATCTGCTAGGGACCTACTCAATACTGACATTAGTACGATGTCAGACCTAGTGTTCAGAATCATGACTTTAAAGATAGTAGCTGGGCTTGAAAAAAGTGTGGAAGTTATTAGAGAAACCCTTTCTGGAGAAGTAAAAGAACTAAAATCTAACCAAGTCGAAATCAAAAAGGCTATTAATGAGGTGCAATCAAAAATGGGGGCACTAACTGCTAGGATAAATGAGGCAGAGGAGAGAATCAGTGATATAGAAGACCAAATGATGGAAAATAAAGAGGCTGAGAAAAAGAGAGATAAACAACTACAGGATCACGAGGGCAGAATTTGAGAGATAAGTGATATGATAAGATGAAACAACATTAGAATAATTGGGATCCCAGAAGAAGAAGAGAGAGAGAGGGGGGCAGAAGGTATATTGGAGCAAATTATAGCAGAGAACTTCCCTAATGTGGGGAAGGAAATAGGCATTAAAATCCAGGAGGCACCGAGAACCCCTCTCAAAATCAATAAAAATAGGTCAACACCCCAACATCTAATAGTAAAACTTACGAGTTTCAGAGACAAAGAGAAAATCCTGAAAGCAGCTCGGGAGAAGAGATATGTAACCTACAATGGTAGAAACATTAGATTGGCAACAGACCTATCCACAGAGACCTGGCAGGCCAGAAAGGACTGGCATGATATCTTTAGAGCACTAAACGAGGAAAATATGCAGCCAAGAATACTATATCCAGCAAGGCTGTCATTGAAAATAGAAGGAGAGGTAAAAAGCTTCCAGGACAAACAAAAACTAAAGGAATTTGCAAACACAAAACCAGCCCTGAAAGAAATATTGAAAGGGGTCCTCTAAGCAAAGAGAGAGCCTAAAAGCAGCATAGATCAGAAAGGAACACAGACAATATAGAGTCACAGTCACCTTACAGGCAATACAATGGCACTAAATTCATACCTTTCAATAGTTACCCTGAATGTAAATGGGCTAAATGCCCCAATCAAAAGACACAGGCTATCAGATTGGATGAAAAAACAAGACCCATCCATATGCTGTCTGCAAGAGACTCATTTTAGACCCAAAGACACCTCCAGATTGAAAGTGAGGGGGTGGAAAACCATTTCCCATGCTAATGGACACCAAAAGAAAGCTGGGTTGGCAATTCTTATATCAGACAAATTAGATTTTAAAACAAAGACTGTAATAAGAGATGAAGAAGGACACTATATCTTACTTAAAGGGTCTATCCAACAAGAAGATCTAACAATTGTAAATACCTATGCCCTAACATGGGAGCAACCACTTTTATAAGGCAATTAATAACAAAAGCAAAGAAACACATTGACAACAATACAATAATAGTGGGGGACTTTAACACCCCCTGACTGAAATGGACAGATCCTCTAAGCAAAAGATCAACAAGGAAATAAAGACTTTAAATGAAACGCTGGACCAAATGAACATCACAGACATATTCAAACATTCCATCCTCAAGCAACGGAATACACATTCTTCTCTAGTGCCCATGGAACATTCTCCAGAATAGATCACATCCTAGGTCACAAATCAGGTCTTAACCGATACCAAAAGATTGGGATTATTCCCTGCATATTTTCAGACCACAGTGCTTTGAAACTAGAACTCAATCATAAGAGGAAATTCGGAAAGAACTCAAATACTTGGAGGCTAAAGAGCATCCTACTAAAGAATGAATGGGTCAACCAGGAAATTAAAAAGAATTAAAAAAAATTCATGGAAAGCAATGAAAATGAAAACACAACTGTTCAAAATCTTTGGGATGCAGCAAAGGCAGTCCTGAGAGGAAAGTATATAGCAATACAAGCCTTTCTCAAGAAACAAGAAAGGTCTCCAATACACAACCTAACCCTACACCTAAAGGAGCTAGAGAAAGAACAGCAAATAAAGCCTAAACCCAGCAGGAGAAGAGAAATAATAAAGATCAGAGCAGAAATCAATGAACTAGAAACCAAAAGAACAGTAGAACAGATCAACGAAACTAGGAGCTTGTTCTTTGAAAGAATTCACAAGATTTGATAAACCCCTGGCCAGACTTATCAAAAAGAAAAGAGAAATGACCCAAATCAACAAAATCATGAATGAAAGAGGAGAGATCACAACCAGCACCAAAGAAATACAAACAATTATAAGAACATATGATGAGCAACTCTATGCCAGCAAATTAGATAACCTGGAAGAAATGGGTGCATTCCTAGAGATGTATCAACTACCAAAACTGAACCAGGAAGAAATAGAAAACCTGAACAGACCTATAACCACTAAGGAAATTGAAGCAGTCATCAAAAATCTCCCAACAAACAAAAGCCCAGGACCAGATGGCTTCCCAGGGGAATTCTATCAAACATTTAAAGAAGAATTAATACCTATTCTCCTGAAACTGTTCCAAAAAATAGAAATGGAAGGAAAACTTCCAAACTCATTTTATGAGGCCACCATTACCTTGATCCCAAAACCAGACAAAGACCCCATCAAAAAGGAGAATTACAGACCAATATCCTTGATGAACATGGATGCAAAAATTCTCACCAAAATCCTAGCCAATAGGATCCAACAGTACATTAAAAGGATTATTCACCATGATCAAGTGGGATTTATCCCTGGGCTGCAAAGTTGGTTCAACATCCGCAAATCAATCAACGTGATACAAAACATTAACAAAAGAAAGAACAAGAGTCATATGATCCTCTCAATAGATGCAGAAAAGCATTTGACAAAGTACAGCATCCTTTCTTGATCAAAACTCTTCAGAGTATAGGGGTAGAGGATACATACCTCAATATCATAAAAGCCATCTATGAAAAACCCACAGCGAATATCATTCTCAATGGGGAAAAGCTGAGAGCTTTTCCCCTAAGGTCAGGAACGCGGCAGGGGTGTCCACTATCACCACTGCTATTCAACATAGTATTAGAAGTCCTAGCCACAGCAATCAGACAACAAAAAGAAATCAAAGGCATCCAAATTGGCAATGAAGAAGTCAAACTCTCACTCGTTGCAGATGATATGATACTGTATGTGGAAAACCCAAGAGACTCCACCCCAAAACTTCTAGAACTCATATAGGAATTCAGTAAAGTAGCAGGATATAAAATCAATGCACAGAAATCAGTGGCATTCCTATACACCAACAAGACAGAAGAGAGACAAATCAAGGAGTCGATCCCATTTACAATTGCACCCAAAACCATAAGATACCTAGGAATAAATTTAACCAAAGAGGCAAAGGATCTGTACTCAGAAAACTATAAAATACTCATGAAAGAAATTGAGGAAGACACAAAGAAATGGAAAAACGTTCCATGCTCATGGATTGGAAGAACAAGCATTGTGAAGATGTCAATGCTACCTAGAGCAATCTACACATTCAATGCAATCCCCATCAAAATACCATCCGCTTTTTTCAAAGAAATGGAACAAAGAATCCTAAAATTTGTATGGAACCAGAAAAGACCCCGAATAGCCAGAGGAATATTGAAAAAGAAAAGCAAAGCTGGCGGCATCACAATTCCGGACTTCCAGCTCTATTACAAAGCTGTCATCATCAAGACAGTATGGTACTGGCACAAAAACAGACACATAGATCAATGGAAGAGAATCGAGAGCCCAGAAATGGACCCTCAACTCTATGGTCAACTTATCTTTGACAAAGCAGGAAAGAATGTCCAATGGCAAAAAGACAGTCTCTTCATCAAACGGTGTTGGACAGCCACATGCAGAAGAATGAAAGTGGACCATTTCCTTACACCACACACAAAAATAGACTCCAAATGGTTGAAAGACCTAAACGTGAGACAGGAGTCCATCAAAATCCTAAAGGAGAACACAGGCAGCAACCTCTTCGACCTCAGCCGCAGCAACTTCTTCCTAGAAACATCGCCAAAGGCAAGGGGAGCAAGGGCAAAAATGAACTATTGGGATTTCATCAAGATAAAAAGCTTTTGCAAAGCAAAAGAAACAGTCCACAAAACCAAAAGCCAACCGACAGAATGGGAGAAAATATTTGCAAATGACATATCAGATAAAGGGCTAGTATCCAAAATCTATAAAGAACTTATCAAACTCAACACCCAAAGAACAAATAATCCAATCAAGAAGTGGGCAGAAGACATGAACAGACATTGTTCCAAAGAAGACATCCAAATGGCCAACAGACGCATGAAAAAGTGCTCAACATCACTCGGCATCAGGGAAATCCAAATCAAAACCTCAATGAGATACTACCTCACACCAGTCAGAATGGCTAGAATTAACAAGTCAGGAAATGACGGATGTTGGTGGAGATGTGGAGAAAGGGGAACCCTCCTACACTGTTGGTGGGAATGCAAGCTGGTGCAACCCCTTTGGAAAACAGTATGGAGGTTCCTCAAACAGTTGAAAATAGAGCTACCATACAATCCAGCAATTGCACTACTGGGTATTTACCCCAAAGATACAGATGTAGGGATCCGAAGGGGTACGTGCACCCCAATGTTTATAGCAGCAATGTCCACAATAGCCAAACTGTGGAAAGAGCCAAGATGTCCCTCGACAGATGAATGGATAAAGAAGTGGTATATATACACAATGGAATATTATGCAGCCATCAAAAGGAATGAGATCTTGTCATTTGCAACGACGTGGATGGAACTGGAGGGTGTTATGCTGAGTGAAATAAGTCAATCAGAGAAAGACATGTATCATATGACCTCGCTGATATGAGGAATTCTTAACCTCAGGAAACAAACTGAGGGTTGCTGGAGTGGTGGGGGGTGGGAGGG
>NW_027397066.1:114289407-114338060 GCF_003265705.2 Callorhinus ursinus | reverse complement strand
AAAAAAAAGAAATAAAATCCTATAATGGCATTATCCTTTGAAGAGATCAACATATTACTTTAGGACAATTTGACACTTGGTATTCCTTCCAACCTGGAAGACCAGAAAATTTACTGTGATAGGAATAGATACAAATTCCAGGTATGATTTTGCCTTTTCTGTACTCAAGTTTCTCAACCATTCCCAGTATTTGAAGGCTCATGACGTATTTGATTCATTGGCATGGGATCCCTCATACCACTGAGTTTGTCCAAAGAAGACACTGTATATTGAGGAATATGGAGAATTAGGCCATAACAATGGAATTCCTTGCCTCACCATATACCACACCAGCCAAAATTTGCCACTTTGATGAAGCATGGGGGTAGCATGCAGAAGTTACAGTTGAATTGTCACCTCTGAAAGGATACTTTAAAAGGGCAGAGAGTCATCCTCCAGGATGTAATATACTTTCTCAAAAAGACCTTTATGTGGCTCTTAGCCCCAGTAGGAAGATTATATAGACTTGCGTATTAAGTAATGAAAACAGTAGTAATCCTAATTATAATCAGTATAACTAGTCCCAATAACTCCCTTGAGGAATTTGTCTTCCTGTCTTCACAGCATTAAAGGTCCTGATTTCCAAAAGAGCAACATTTCTGCCTGGAATATAGCAAAAGTCTATTGAGCTGTGGTTACTACCTGGACACAGGCTCATTTTTGTTTATGATCCATCAGGCACCAAGAAGAATGACCGTTTTCACAGGTGTAATTGATTGTGATAATCAGAAGAGGAAGAGGTGCTAAAAACAATGGAGTCAGGGAGAAGTATGTTTGTACCCAGACAATCCACTTCTGTACTGCTTAATATCCCTTCTCTAATTTTGATAATAAATGTGCAACCGGCATGAAGATGGCATGATGGCCAGAGTCCCAGACCCCTCAGGGATGAAGATCTGGTTCAGCCCATCAGCTAAGTCATCAGAGGTGCTGGTGGAAGGTAAAGGGATGGTAGAATAGGGAGAAAATGAGTATCATCCTGGCCCTAAAATGAGCTGTCATCCTGTGGAATATAGTTCAACCCCCTTACTTTCCTTGCCTAAGTCTTCTTCAAGAAGAGACTCAGTAGAATCTCACAGAACTGCTTCCTGATTGTATATGTAAAATTGGATCTGAGTGGGGTAAATCATGGGGCACACACAGATACACTACCCAAATCCCCCTTTAAGGAAGGGCTTGTTGCCTCAGCTGCAGGGTGCTGGCAGCAGAAAGCCCCTCAGCTCTAGTCTCTCCAGGAACTGCCCCAGTTGTAGGAGCCCCCATGCCCAGTCATGATCTGAGGTGGTAGCCCAGATCCATGAGTGGTCCAGGTGGAAGGATAAGTCTAGCTCAATAGGGACAACTCTCAGATGCTATTTCAACTTCATAACCCCTCCCTTTCCCCCATGGTCAAATCTGAATCTAACTTGACTTCTTAGCCTATTTTTGGCTTCTTCTCCTTCCTTCCAAGGGCCTTCCTTAATAAATATTCTAAAGACTAAATTCTTTCAGAATCTGTTTCACATTGAACAAAACCTGCAACAAATCCTATCCCTTGAGCCACACACTTTGTCTCATATATTTTGAGGTTACATTATTTGACCTGTACAGTTTCATGAATAATATACACCTAATGGGTATTGCAAATTCTATCATTATTAAATAAGCATCTTTATTCTCTGTAGTGATTTTATCTTAAATTGCACTTTGCCTGAGATTAATTTTGCTACCTATGCTTTATTCTTGTTTATGTCTTTTTATCCTTTTGTTTTTAAATACACATCTCCATTCCTTTTCGTGTGTATTTTGTAGGCAGCATATATTTAAATCTTTTAAAAATCCAATTTAATCGTGCCCTTTTAATAGAGGAGCTGAATTATTTTGTGTTTACAGTTGTAATTTATATGCTTGGTATTATTGACTGTATAATTGTGTTTCTCTTATTTTTTCCTTTTCATTCTTGTATTTATTCTTTTTCTATTCTTTCTTGTTATATGGTTTATGTTTAGTTTTTCCTCATATTCTCCAGTGATTTTAGTAGCATATGCCACTCTTATACTTGGCAGCGGTTAACATAAAGTTTAAGGTAGGCACCTCTGCTTTTCAAAGCCTTGCAGACAATATGTGGGGAAAATAGCTTCATAACCAAAAGAGCATAATCTGGTGCATTTTAATTTACACTTGATCCTAAGAAACTCATTATAGGAAATGAGTTTTTAACAGTTCTTTCTTAGCAACATAAGGCAATGAGCAATTTAGATATACAAGAACATTTTACATTTTCGGATCCAAATTTTGTGATTTTAGAATTTTTTGTTTACATTTTAAAAATGACTAACACTAAACTAACTCAAATGTAGTTTGATGTTGAAAGGAATTTAGCTCAGTTTGTGAGTATTTATGCGGAATCCTTCTTGAAACCAAAATAATTTTACTGAAATCAACCATAGTTTACTTAACAACACATTTAGAAAATATTGTGTATGTTTTCCCAGCAAACAAACCATTCAGAACCCACAAATTTGATGTTTCTGCTAACCTTTTCATCAAAAGCTGTTTCAAAGAAGATGTGAGAAGATTAGCAAATGATTAGTTTAAACTTTCTATTTTAGTGTAATCAAATAGTTCACATTTCTAGATTGCATTTTTTTAATAGACCAGTATTATTTTCTTACTCAGCCCAGCTGTTTTTGACAGACAGAATAGTGCAATTTGGGAAGAAGTGGCAAGGGAAGTTTATAATCTAACTACAGAGATGGAAAATTACCTCAGTACCAAATATGCGGGGAATCTACAAAATAAAATGAAATGCCACAATTCCCAGCAATGACAAAAAAGAACTGGACGTGGGGAGCACTTGAGTTTGCTTTCACTGTAACATGCAGTACATTCTCACACATTTTTGTATTAAGAAATTTGAAGTTCTCAGGTATATTATAGATATAACATGTATTTCTGGCTTTATCAGCTAAAAACTTGTGTTTACCTATCCATAATTCTAGTCAATATCATTTCAGTTTTTATGTACTACTCTGAACATTAGGACAATTATTTGATATGCTCTAGTCTAAGTCATTAATAACAAAAAAAGGTTAGACATGAGAATAATTAAGGCAAAGCTGTCATCAGTTCTTATTGCTTTACATTTTTACCGTGTTTTATTAAAATATATTTGATAGTATAGTTTTTAATTTATTTTCATGTGGAAGTCATGCATCAAGTCATGCATAGAATTATAATATATTAAAATCTATTGCTAGTAATAATGCTCATTTTAGAGTCTTATTGAAAACACTATCCAAATCTCGTCTCCTGCTAAAATTTTTTTCAAAAGTTAGATATGGATTTCTATATTTATATAGAAATAAATATATAATTTTTCAATTATTTCCTTGTGATAAAATACATTCACATAAAATTTATGATCTTACCATTTTTAAGTGCATAATACATTCATATTCCTCTGCAGCTATCACCATTGTCCATCTCCAGAACCATTTTATCTTACAAACTTGACACTATATCCATTGAACAACTCCCCGTTCCCCCATTGCCCCAGCTGATGGAGACCACCACCTACTTTCTATCTCTATGATTTTGACTACTCTAAGTACAGCAGGTAAGTATTTAGATCATGCCATATTTGTCTTTTTGTGACTGGCTTTTTTAACTTAGCATAATGTTGTCAAGGTCTGCCCATACTGCAGTTGAACATGAGTGCACAAATATCTCTTTTGAGACCCAACTTTCAATTCTTTGGGGTATATAACCAGAAGTGGTATTGCTGGATCATATAGTAATTCTATTTTTAATTTTTTGAGGAACTGCCACACTGTTTTCTTGCAGAGGTTTTGCCATTTTACATTCCCACCAACAGCGCACAGGGATTCCAGTTTCTTCATATCCAATTTCTCCACATCGTAACCAACAGATTTAATTCTCGTTATGTTGAAAATACTGTCCAATACACAATGAATGGTCTTGACACCCTTGTCAAAAATCATTCGACCGTATACACAAAGGTTTATTTCTGGGCTTTCTGTTCTATTCCATTAGTCTACATGTCTATCTTTATGATAGTGCATTGTTTTGATTATTGTAACTTTGTGCTTATTGGCAATTTGAATATCATCTTTACAGAAATGTCTATTCAAGTCCTTTGCCTATTTTTAAATTAGGTTATTTGTTTTTTTGCTATGGAGTTTTAGGTGTTCTCCATTCTGAATATTAATCCATTATCATATATATGATTTGCAAATATTTTCTCCCATTCTATGGTTGCCTTTCTGTGCTGTTGATAGTGTCCATTAATGCACAAAAGTTTTTAATTGTTATGAAGCCCACTTTGTCTATTTTTCCTTTTGTTGCCATTGCTTTTGATGTTGTATCTAAGAAATTACTGTGAAATCCAATGTTATGAGAATTTGTCTTATTTTCTCTTCTAAGATTTTAATAATATTAGGCCCTACATTTAGGTCATGGACTAATTTTGAGTTAATTACTATATATGGTGTTAGGTAAGGGTCGGACTTCATTCTTTTCCATGTGGATATCCAGATTTCTCAGGATAATTTATTGAAAAGACTTTCCTATCTCCAGGGAATGGTCTTGGCATTCTTGTCAAAAATTATTTGACCAGATATGTGAGAGTTTGTTTCTGGGCCCCCTATTCTATTCCATTGGCCTATATGTCTATCTTTATGATAGTACTACATTGTTTTGATTATTGCAGGTTTACAGCAAGTTTTGAAATCAGAAAGTGTGAATCTTCTAGCTTTGTTCTTTTTCAGGATTATCCTGGCAATTCAAGGTCTCTTGAGATTCCATAGGAAATATAGGATGAGTTTTTCTATCTCTGCAAACGATGTCATCAGAATTTTGACAGGTATTGTACTGAGTTTGTAGATAACTTTGGACCATATTGATATTTTAATATTCAATTGTACAATGCATAAACATAACTTTTTTTCATTTATTTATGTCTTTAATTTCTTTCAGTAAATGTATTTTAGTTTTAATTATACATTTTTTACCTCCTTAGTTAAATCTTATTTTATTCTTCTTTTTTTAAGTGTTCAACGATTCGTTAGTTGTATATAACACCCGGGGCTCATCACAACATGTACTCTCCTTAATACTCATCACCTGGCTCTTTAAAAATTCTTTTTAATACTATTGTAAATGGAATTGTTTTATTAAATTCATTTTCAAATTGTTTTTTCTTAGTGAATAACGATGCAACTGATTTTTGTGCATTAACTTTGTATCATGCTACTTTACTGAATTTTTAGTTCTAAATTCTGGATGTGTGTGTGTGTATGTGTATTCATGTGTAAATTTTAGGATTTGTATATATAAGATATCACCCACAAACAGAGATAATTTTACTATTTCCTTTTTAATTTGGGAGTCTTTATTTCTTATCTTAGACTAATTGCTCTGGCTAGAACTCTCAGCGCTGTAAATAGTGGAAAAAGCCAGCTTCCTTCCCTTGTTCTTGATGTTAGAGGAATGTTTTCAATTACTTAGCATTGTTATCATGTTTGCTGTGGGTTTTTCACATTTGACTTTTATTATGTTGAGATAGTATCCTCTTATTCCTAGTTTGTTGAGTGTTTTTATCATGAAAGTGTGTTGAATTTTATCTACTTTTTTTGGATGAGTTGAGATGATCACTTTTTTTGTCTTCATTCTGTCAATATGGTATAGTTAATTGATCAATTTGTTGTATAATGAAACATCTTTGCCTTCCAGGAATAAATCCCACTTGGTCATGGTGTAACTCCTTTTAATATGCTCTAAATTTGGTTTGCTAGTATTTTGTTGAGGATTTTCACATCAGTGTTTAAAAGGGATATTGTCTGTATTTTTCTTATACTGTTTTTATCTGGCTTTGATATCAGGCTTACACTGACCTCATAAAAGGAGTCGAGAAGTGTTCCTTTCTCTTCAGTTATTTGGAAAAGTTTGGGAGGAGTTGGTGTTAGTTTTTCTTAAATGTTTGGTAGAATTCAATGAAACAATCAGGTCCAAGAATTTTAATTACTGATTCAATTACCTACCTACCTCTAGGTCTATTCAGATTTTCTATTTCTTCATAGTTTATACTTTATAAGTTTTTGTTACTAGGAGTTTGTCTATTTAATCTAGGTTATTCCATTTTTTTGGCATGCAATTGCTCATAATACTCTTTTATGATTTTTTTATTTCTGTATAATTGGTAGTAATTGCCCCATTTTAATCCACATAGCTAAAGATTTGTCTATTTTGTGGATCTTTTCAAAGACCAACTTTTGGTTTCATTGATTTTCTTAATTTTTTTTTCTCTTCTCCATTTTATTTGTCTCTGCTCTAATCTTTATTATATCCTTCTTTTTGCTAGCTTTGGGTTTGGTCCTTCTTTTTCTTCCTTAGACTGTAAGGTTAGGTTATTTAAGAGTTTTTTTATTTTTTAATGAAAGTGTTTATAGCTATATGGTATCCCCATTTGCACTGTTTTTGCTGCTCCCATAAGTTATGGTATGTTGTGTTTTTATTTTCATTTATCATAAATATTTTTGTAATTTCCCTTGTAATTTATTCTTTGATTAAGAGCATGTTATTTATTTTCCACAAATTTGTGAATTTTTCAGTTTTTCTTCTGTTATTCATTTCTAGCTTCATCCTGTTGTGATCACGGAGACTTTACTTTGTATGACATCTTTTAAAAAAAAAAATTAGTTGAGACTAAATTTGTGACCTAACATATGATCTGTCCTGGAAAGTATTCCATATGTACTGGAAAAGAATGTGTATTCTGTTGTTGAGTGTTCTGTAAATGTCTTTTAGACCTAATTGTTTTTTTGAGTTGTTCAAGTCCTTTATATCCTTACTTATCTTTGTCTGGTTGTTCTTTCCATTATTATGAGTGGGGTCATTAAGTCTCCAGCTATTATTATAGAACTGTCTATTTCTCTCTTTACTTCTGTCCATTTTTCCACCATATATGTTAATATTATCTTATTAAGTGTGCTGATGTTTATAATCGTTATGCATTCTTTCTGTGTTGACAATTTATTAATATATAATGACCTTTTTTGTCTCTTGTCCTATTTTTATATTTTAAGTCTATTTTGCCTGATAGTAATATAGTCATTCCTGCTCTCTTCTAGTTACTATTTGCATGGGATATCTTTTCCCATCCTTGTGCTTTCAATGTATTTAGTCTTTTTATATAAAGTCTCTTATAGAGAGCATTAGTTAGATCATGGTTTTTTATCCATTCTTCCAGTTTCAGTCTTTTGATTGGAGAGTTTAATACACTTATATTTGAAGTAATTACTCATAAGGAAGACTTGTTTATGTTATTTTGCTATTTGTTTTCTATATGCCATTATAGGTTTTGTGTCCCATGTTTCTCACATGACTATCTTCTTTTGTGTTTAGCTAATTTTTTTTGTAGTGAAAGACTTAAATTCCTCTCTCATTTCCTTTTATGTATATTCTATATCCATTTTCCGTATGGTTACCATGTGGATTATGTTTAACATCCTACAGTTATAGCACTTTAACTTGAATTGCCACAAGTTTAACTTCAATAACATGCAAAGACTCTGCTCTTTACAGCTCTATCTGCATTTTTTCAGTTGTTGATGTCACAAATTAGATCTTTATATATATTTTATGGTGTGTCCAAAAACATATGAATAATTTTTAATATATTTGTAACTTAAATTATGTAGAAAGCAAAACGTGGGAGAAAGTTACAACAATACTAGCTTTTGGACTAACAACTGTTCTTTCAATGTATTAGTCTCTTAAATCATGTATAACAAAAAAATTGTAATTACACACCATTATTACAATAATACTAGCTCTTTAGATTGCTCAAATATTTACCTTTATTGACATCTTTATTTCTTCACACTGTCTAGTGTCCTTTCATTTTGACCTACAGTCCCTTTAGTATTTCTTGTATGGCAGTCCAGTGGCACCAAATCCCCTCAGCTTTTGAAGGTTAGTTTTGCTGGACCAGATTCTTAGTTGACATTTTTTTTTTCTTTTAATACTTTGAACATATCAGCCCACTGTCTTCTCTCCTCCAACGTTTCTGAAATCTGTTCTTATATGTGACAGGTTGCTTCTTGTTTGTTCCTTTCAAGATCCTCTCTTTGTCTTTGGCTTTCAAATGTATTTTGTATGGATCTCTTTGTCTCATTACACTTGGAGTTCATTCAGCTTCTTGGATGTTTATATACATGCCTTTCATCAAATTTGGGAAATTTGGCCACTAATTCTTCAAATATTCCCTCTGCTTTTTCACCTTCTCTTCTTCCAGGCCTCCCACAATGCATATGGTCTCCACTTCATGATGTCCCAGATTACCTAGGTTCTCATCACTTTCTTCAACCTTCTCTTTCTGTGCCTCAAGCTTGATAATTTTCATTGCCCTGCCTTCAAATTAACTGATTCTTTTTCATGCCTACTCACATCCACCTTTGAATCCTCCTAGTGAAGATTTCATTTTAGGTATTGTATTTTTCAGTTTTAGAATTTCTTTCTTTTTTTTTTTTAGATTTTCTGTCTCTTTACCAATATTTCCATTTTGTTCATCCATTGTTTTCTTGACTTTATCCATGTCTTCCTTTGCTTTTTTAAGCATCTTTAAGACAGTTTAAAGTATTTTCCAGTAGATCCACCATCAGTCCTTTCCATGAACATCTTCTGTTGGTATATTTTTTTCTTTGAATTGGCCATATTTTACTGTTTCATTGTGTGTTCTCTGATTTTTTTTGTTGAAAACTGGACATTTCAATCTAATAATGTGGTGACTCTGGAAATCAAATTCTTCTTTCCCAGGATTTGCTGTTGCTTGTTTTTTTGTTTTGTTTTGTTGATTGTTATATGTGCTATGCTGATTATTAGCCTAAGGTGTAAACTGCAGGTCTTCTCAAGTCCTTTATGAACCTACATCTTTCCCTGGGCATTCATGGTCACTTTCAAATTTTTGCCATACATAAGATTGCTTTTGAGTGCCCTAGGTTTTTTAAGCTTTTATTTATTTATTTGAGAGAGAGAGTGAGAGTGCAAGAGCAGGGGGAGGGAGAAACAGACTCCCCGGTGAGCAGGGAGCCCAATGTGGGGCTTGATCCCTGGATGCTGGGATCATGACCTGAGTCAAAGGCAGGCATTTAACTGACCGAGCCACCCAGGCACCCCTTGAGTGTTGTAGTTTTTAATGTTTATTTCACAAAGGAGGACTTTTAAATATCCTAGAAGTCACGTCCATGAGAGGGTGAGGGGCTTGTAGCAATGAGAGGAAACACAAGAATAGCTGCTGCCTCTTTGTGTGTACCTCTGTAATCAGAAAGAGCAATCCACAATCAGAGCACAGATCTCCTTCATTTGAAGGGTAAGGTCTTTTGGTCCACACTGGTTCCCACAAACTGTGTGCAAGCTGCTCTTGACATGCATGCACTACTGCCTACCATAGGGCTGGTGGATGGGGAGGATGTGTAGCTGCTACCGTGCTATAAGCTGCAATGGGTTAAAATTAACTATAGTTTACCTTCGGAGCCTTCCCCTGGAATTTGCAAGGTTCCTATAGATTCTAGAGTTCCAAAACATTTACATCAGACAGATTCCCTCCAATGCAATTATTATCTCAGTGGAAAAGCATATTCCTGTTGTTTCTTCCCTTGCCATCTTCCCAGAATCCTCTGCTGTATATTAATTCTATATAAAAAATGCAAAGTGTGTAATTAATATAATTAAGCTAAGCTTTTTGTAGGTGTAGTAGACTAATCAATCAGCAGGAAGAACTTATATTAGTCTATTCTATGAAGACAGTAAATAGAGAAGGAGGATATTGAGTATATGTAGTAAAAAAATGATTCACTGTTGACAGAATAAGAATGAAAACAAGATAAAAGGACACTTTTGGGGTCTTACAATTTTTAATAAGATCTGACCCTATAAAATGTTCTTCAAACTTTATTCTTTTGCTTCTTTGCTCTTGCCAATAAGTGACATGCTAATTATAGTGCTTGTCTTTCCAACTAGAACAAGAGCTCTGCAAAGGCAGGATTTTTCGCTCATTCACTATTTCATCTCTATGGATTAAGTTCTGAGAAGATATTTTCAGTGAGTAAATCTAAAACAGGTAAACTTAGTTCAGTGTGTTTAAATGTGTATGTATAAAATGAAATTTCTTAAACATTCTGGTACAGAGTTAATATTTTATTGGCAGTGGGAGAGAACCAAAATTTATAAATCATTTTTCTACCCTAGATATTTCCTTTTTTTACATTTTTATTATTATAACATGTTTATTGAACATATTTGGCTTACATTTATGAAAAAAGAAACAGTTTTCATGAGCTAGGTTTAAATACGGGAAAGGTTGTACCAATAAGACAGGTAACACAGGTAGCGAACTTACCCTAGATTTTTCTTATCACATAAAGACTGTTTAGCAGTCAATTTCTCATTCAATATGGAGGATTATCACAATTTGATAAATGTCATATTCTCAGAGGTTATACTAAGGATTTTTGATAGTTTGAAAATTAATTTTTAACTTAAACTATATTAAAGATTAAGAAAATCCAGTGTTTAATTTCACTTAGAGAAGTAAGAGATTGGTTTTTTAGATCTCTCAAATCATTCAGAGTTGAAATCATGTTTATTTCTTCATTAGACACCACATTCTATAATTTCTTCTTTAGAAAAATAAAAATTATTAGTGTTATATACAAGGTCATGTTAATAAAAGCATTATTTTCCATGTATATTGTGATAATTAATATTATTATCTAGCCTACTGGAAAAGATTGGGATAGATTGCACTTTGGTGAATGTCATTGAAAGATTCACATACAGAAAAAAAATTAACATAATTACTCAATCCTAAATCAAAATGAAAGCATGCACTGAGAATGTCCTTTGAAAAGAAATATGCTAAAGAATTGTGTAAGACTTACTCATATATGGTTATTATACTAGTTTTCCACTAATTGCAGAAGAATCACTATTTTATTTCATTCTCCCCTGCTGAAGCTCTATTTAATGTCTTTCAATCAAAGAAATACATAAGAGTGGAGGAATAAAGAGACACGGTACTTTCAGATTTTACATTACCCCTTACTGAGTAACATTATATTTGAACATGTTTTTATATCTCTTCATTTGTGGGAAAATTAGCTCATGCATGTATTAGTGACAGAAAGGAAGTTGTCATACTGAGAACAAATAATTTTGTGTGAGACTCACAAAAGAAATAGTTTATTTAATGAGCAATTTAAAGGTCATCTGGAACTTTGATAATTTTGGAAACTTAAAAGAAATCACAGTATGTAGCATTTACAATATTTATTTGATCATTTGAATAAGTAGAAAAGCCTTTATGTTGATTTACAGTACAAAATTACATCTGCTACAAGTCAGACTCGGCTTTAGAAAAAATAATTAATGCAAACGGTAAAAATGATTTGGAGGTTAGCAAAATAAAAAGACTATGGTTCAACTTACAATTTTTGATTTTGTGATGGTGCAAAAATGATGCACATTCAATAGAAACTGTACTTCAAACTTTGAATTTTGATCTTTTTTCCGGGCTAGTGATATGTGGTAGGATACTTTCTCATGACACTGGGCAGTGGCATGAGCCACATTTCCCAGCCAGCCACGCGATCATGAAGGTAAGCAACCAGTACACTTACAATCATCTTGTACCCATTCTGATTTTCACTTTCGGGGCAGTATTTAATAAATTACATGAGATATTCAGCACAATTAATAAAATAAGCCTTGTGTTAGATTATTTTGCCCAACCGTAGGTGAATGTAAGTGTTCTGAGCATAGTTAAAGAAGACCAGGTTCAGTTATGATGCTCAGTAGGTTAGGTGGATTAAATGCATTTTTGACTTAGGATGATTTCAGTTACTATGTATGGGTTTATTAGGATAAATCCCCAATGTGAGTCAAGGAAGATCTGTATACAACTTTATTTTTGGTATTTCATAGACTCATGGAACTGAAAGAAACATTAAAGGTTACCTAATTCAAAATCCTAATTTTTCAAATAAGAATCAGAAAAATTTATATTAATACTAGAAAATGTGCTCACTGACGGAAACCACATCTGTAATAACTTAAATGCATGCAAATTTTTTTGTAAATTTCTGTAATTTGTGAATTATTTACTAATGTGTGGGTTTTTCTGCTATATGTAATTTTTTATTTTTTCAGAGTTCACATCTAGTTCTTGTTTTTAAGCCTCATGTTGTCTGCTGTACGGACATTTTCCTCTTCAGTATCCAAGCAACTCCTATTTGTATCTGGAAAACCAACTCTTATGTGTCACTCATCCCCTAACATAGGTAGTGATTGCTTCCCACTCTGGGCTGCCATAGCCTTGTGCTTAAAACCCTACAATAGTGCATGCTACTTTTTTTTCTTTTAAGGAATGAACAAAATTTGAATTTTTTTGTTTTAGATAATACTTAAATATTAAGAAAGCTAAAATTTTAAAATTTAAAATATGTTGGCTAGATTTATCTATACATTATATTTACATAACGATTCTGATCTTACTTTCCCAAGAGCAGTTGCCCCGGAGGAAAGAAAGGTAACCTGTAGTAGTCTTTGGGGCTTGTACCATCTTCATTTTTATGGAATATAAAACACTCTGCTTCTTCCACTTCTAATAGCTCATTAAGGGAAGCCACTACTAAACCGTGTCCCTGCAGCATTTCCAGATAGCGGGACACAGCTCTCTCAATCCTTGTGAATGCCATACAGGAGGGAGGAGCTTCATGTCTTGCACCTCTGGCATTCCACTTACTCTAGGAATCAGGGTGATCTGTAATGTGATACCAGGATGATTATCCTGTTCTGCCTTGGTTATTTGAGGGTGTTGCTGTAACCTGTTCTCTCTCTTTAAAAGGCAAGACTTTTCCAATTCCGTCTTATTGGCCTGCTCTTCTATGGATGTTATATTCATTTCAGCAACTACGGAGGCAGAGGTCACTCCTGTGATTCTGTTTGGGTATTGCAAATATTAACAACTTCTTCCAACTCTTGTTTCAGTGTTGCCCCGTTTCTAACAGCCTCTTCCTACATCCCAATAACGCCAAAGGTGCCTTAACTTGCCAACAATTTTGCTTTGCAGATCCAGAATTTAGCAAATTTTTCAGCCTCAGGAACACCAGACAATATGGTAAATATTTCATTAGAAAGTACACCACCTTCAATTATCTGCAGACGAATGTCTGTTAGAGTGTTGTTAATTTTATAGGACAGTTCAAATTGTGTTTTCTTTTCTTCATCTTCTTTTTCCATATTCTTCCAGACGGAATATTAATTTCCTCTATTATTTTTCTTTTTAAGTTCCATAGGAGACTGTTTCTAGATTTTTCCCCTTAGGTTTCTACCATTCTTCTAGTTGTCTCCCTCAATCCTCCACTGTGATCTTCTTCTTAATATTTGGATTAGTTTGGGTCCCATTTGGGACTCTTCTTGCATTTATAGTTTGGTCACCAGATTGAGTTTTGGGAGCTGTCTTATTGAGAAAAAAATGGTCCCAGGCAAGAATCTTTTTCAACATGGAGTCCAAAATCTATGCTTTTTGTTAATAGCTGTTGGTGCATTTATTCCCATTGGTGCCATTTGCTGTTGATTTAGGGGTGCTTGGAATGACTGAATTAAAATTGCCAACTGTCAAATTGGGACTTTGGCTTAGGGCTTTTGATCTTTTGCAGTGCACATGATATCCGAGATCTGAAACAGGTTTAGGGGATTTCTGATCTTGCTTAATGCTTGGATGTCTGTTGCTATAGCTTCCCTGAAGCACACTGGGACATGTCAAGGATTTGGTTTGCTTTACCTTTTGTTCAGTAACAGTGTGTGACTAACTTAATTCCATTTAGTCTTTCATATTTATCCTTATTAACCTGTATATCCGTTATGTCCTTGACCACTGGTTTCTTTGCTGCTTGAGTCCTACTAAGGGTCTGAACAGAATGAGAGGGAGCTGTCTTTGGGAGTTTTTCTCCTGGTCTTACAAGATTTGGTCCTCTTGAGAGTTGTTGGGACTTTACTGGTGGAATCCCAATTTGTGTTTATTTAGCAAATTGCTTTTTAACTCTTTCAGAACAGCACTATTCCCTGAACTTTTGCCCAAGACTTGTTTAGGAGCCAATCTGCTCTTGGTTTGATTATAAGAGTTAGTCTTTGGCTTATCTATTGTCCATAATTCAAATGGCTTCCTTTCAGAGTCTGAGAGCATTTGGGGCAGTCTTTTTGTTTATCTCTTTTAGAAAGCTATCCAAGAATTCATTTTCAACATGGTTATTGTCCACGGAGTTTGCACATTTAACATTTCCTTGATCTGCTACCTGCTGTTTTGCAGTTTTCAATTCCTGTATATTAAGTGACCCTACAGTTTTTCTGGACAGTTCTCCAGTAGTGAATGACCCAGCTTCATGCTGTTCTTGATTATTGCTGGAAGGCTTACAGTTTAAGTTAGAAGAAATACATCCTGAAGTCAGCCTTTTGCCCGGAAGTTTTAGTGGTTCCAATTTTGGCTTCTGGATCCTGTGATACTAGCAGTTCTGGGCTGGATTTAATGCTGTTGGGTCTTAGAATTCTGATAGGCAAAGCAACATGATTAGTAACATCCTTTTTGGGTATAATAATTGATTTAGAAGGTAGATGATTCAGACCATTACTCTTAGCTTTTAGATAAGGCTTGCTGTTTTGGCACTTCAGTTTTTCCTTGGCTGCTAGGTACTCCTGGAGCTTTCTCTGCTGCTTTTTAGCAGCTGTTATGTCTCCGGTGGCACCATGACTCCTATGTGACAGTTTTTCTTCCACTTTTTTAAAAAAATTGTTTAGTGTATCTTCCACAGTACCATCAGAAGGATCTTCCTGAAAAACATTTGATCCTTAGTTTAAGAACCAAGTTCAATGATAGAACAGAATCAAAATTTGTTAGTTTTGACGGATAGAATAAGTTTAAAAGGGACACCTGAAATGAACCTTGATAAAAACAATGGAATATTACTCAGCCATCAGAAAGGATGAATACCCACATTTGCATCGACATGCATGGAACTGGAGGGGACTATGCTAAGGGAAATAAGTCAAGCAGAGAAAGATAATTATCATAGGATTTCACTCATATGTGGGACATAATGAATAGCATGGAGGACCACAGGGGAAGGGAGGGAAAACTGAATGGGAGGAAATCACAGAAGGAGACAAACCATGAGAGACTCTGGACTCTGGGAACCAAACTGAGGGTTACGGAAGGGAGGAGGGAGTGGGAAGTTGGGGTAACCGGGTGATGGGTATTAAGGAGGGCACGTGTGGTGATGAGCACTGGGTGTTATACACAACTAATGAATCGTTGAACAGTACATCAAAAACTAATAATGTACTCGATGCTGGCTAATTGAACATAATAATTAAAAAAATAAAATAAAATACCTGAAAAAACAAAACAAAACAAAAGCCCTGTGTCTGGGGCCCAGTAGCCTACAAAACAAACTTGTAAATCTTTGTATGACATCAAGTGTTCAATATCTATTCCATCTTGGTCTTCTGATTTTTCTTGTACAGAAACCCTGTCCCTCACTTGCCATATCATGCCTTGATAACTTGAACATGTCATTTCCTCTCCCCTCTGCCCACATTCCTTTCTCCAGAGGTTGTGGTAAATGGGTTCTTACTAACACTACCAGGCCCAGATGAAATGTGGCTTCCTTGTTGAGTGAACTCATACACTCAGGTAAAGTCACTGTTTTGTGCCTCATATTTCCTGTTACACTTTTTGTTAAAGTCAAAATCTTTATAATGGGCAGTCGGACCCTACCTTATTCTTTACAGTTTTCCTGTCTTCTCCACACCCTTGACCTCATGATCTTGTCTTAAAGTTTTTCCTCCGGTTACTCCCTCTGTCTTCAGTGACCTTAATGCAGATATCTACTTGGCTATCTTCTTCACATCCTTTGAGAGTTGCTTAAACGACATCTTCTCAATGAGGCCTATCATGACCACTATATTTAAAATTGCAATTGCCCTACCAATCAGCTTTATGCTATATATTTTTTCATAGTATTTATCATCTTATAAAAAACTACATAACTTATTTATTTGACTTATTTTTAAATTACTATACCTATCCAATAGAATGTAAGTCCCATGATGGCAAAGGTTTTGTCTGTTCATTTTTCCATTTATATGTACCAAACATCTAGAATAGTGTCTGTATAATAAATATTTATTAACTAAGTGAAAAATAAATCTTGAGCAAGTTACTTTGCCTCTTTAACCTTTACTTCCTTGTATTTAAAACAGAGGTCATAAGAATTCCTAAGTGAGAAAGCTATTGTGATTAATAAATGAGATAATGCATGCAAAGCAGTTAGCATAGTGCCTGACTCATCATACTCAATTAATTAATAATGTTAACTCCCATTATTAATGATTTTACTATTTTCTGGTTTTTTAAGATTCAAAACCTTAATTCATAACTATCAAGCTTACAGAAATGAAAAAAGAAAAGTTAAGGAGAGGAACCCGGGAAGAATATTTGTAGGTGGAATTCATTATATAGTTATATATTTTTTAACTCCAGAAAAATGATAAATTACATTTTACAATATACAAGTAATATATGATATATAAAACATTAAAAAAAGTATTTTCTAGAAATCTCAATAATTCTCTTTATGAAAGGAATATAAAGGATGAAATTTATCAATTTTTCAATTATCAGAACTGTTAGTTTAACACCATTTTTACCAAAAGTCACCTTATAATAAATAAAGTGCCATTAAAATTTAGGACATTCTTAACTTCTAAAAAACAGATCAAATTGATACACATAGTTTTTTAAAAATAAAAGCAAATGCTATTGATGGAGATAAAAAGAAATTCAGCAATTTCTTGCCCTAACCTTCTGCATGGCCAACTATACTCACTGAGGCTTTAATTATAAATATTTAGAGCTGTACTGGTGCTTGCCTTTACATATCTAACATATATGCTTATACTGCTATTTTTTAATTCATCAAATGAAGATTATTTTGTTGTCTTTGGTCTGTGATATATCAGCTTTGCTTTATTTCTCCACCTCCAACTCTTTCACCCCTTTCCTTCTTCTAATTCTTTTGAAAATTTTCAATTGATTATCCCTGTTAGTTGCTTTTAACTACTGAAATTTCTAATTTGTTTAACCAATGTAATTATTATCTTTTGAATTTCCCTTTTGTGAGATGAGCTTGTTATTGTGTCTATGCTTCTTTATCTTGACTTTCACTTTAAAGCCGATAATATGTATATTCTATGTGTCAAACATAATTAAATGCTTTGTGTTTTCTCTGTAGCTTGATTGACAAAGTTGAAAATTGATGAATATTGGTTAATTAATATGATTGTGTAACTGCTGTTTAATTCAGACCCTAGGGTGTAGGGTTTTGTGTTTTTTTTCCTCTTTAGGGTTTTTAATGTTATAGCAGCAGTGCCATTCCAAACTGAATATTCCTAGTGTCAACAGCAAATGTATTTTTAATTTTTATAATCTTCTAACCCTTAAAATCATGCTGATGTTGTGTTCCTTTTTGGGCAATGACTATATTTTGTAACATTATAATCAACAACCGATATTTTTGGATTGAGTTTGGTTTTGCTTGTTGATAAAACTACATGTTCTAATATATTTTAGATGACAAGAGAGTCATTTCCTAAAAGTCAATTTGCCATATAGTTTTAATTGACAGAATTTCAACTTGTCCCCATAGCAATTTTTTTTTTTTTTAAGTTAATGGCCACTGCCACGGTTCCCTACTGCTGCTGTTGGAGAACAACTGCTGAAGGGAAGTTGAGAATTAAGACCACAAGAAACTACAGTTCTTGGTTTTTATTCTCATTTTCTGAAGTCAATATGTAGATAATTTCCTTGAGAAGACATTTCTATGCAAGGAGATGTTCAGTGATTTTCAGTTAATGAAAATTGTTTAGTAATTTTATGTAATATGGAAATCTAGATTTTATTCCATTTTCTCTCTCCTGCTTTGAACTTTGCACCAGTGTTTCTCAATATCTCCACTCATTGGTGAAAAATATGATGCTATTCTGATACTTGTTTCTTGGGGGGATCCATTTGTCTGTTGTTGTTTTAGTGTTTTCTGTCTAAAAGGATTTAAACATTCTTTTTGTCTTTAATGTGTAACACTCTAAATTAATTTGCCTTTGTGTGGCTTTTTTTTATTTCATTTTTCTTGGATACTTAGAACTTAGTGAGCTTCTTGCCCTTTTATAGAATTTCCCTTCTGCTGTGGACATTTTTGTGTCAGCATTGGTGTTTTTGTTTATCACCAAAAGTACTTTCTTATACTCTCTTCCTCTTTCCCAATTCCCAGCCCTCCTGTTAGCAAGTTGGAACTTCCTCAATCTTGAACATATTGAGACTCTCTGAAGATTCTCAATCACACACACACATGCACATGCACGTGCTCACACACCCACACATACATATACACATACACCTTATGATAACATTATTTGCCTTTGAAGATAGATTTTTTCTCTTTGTTTATCTTGGCCTTTCTTTCTGGACCCTCATACTTCCTTAAATCTAATTTTTTTTAAGAATGAGGTAATATGAATTTTGACTGGAAGCTGTTACTAGACAGAACTTGGCAACAGATAGCTCCTTCTCTAGTGTCAGGTTGTTATAGTGTTATAATAAATCTCATAAATAATATGAGATGGGCATATTCACATTAACTGCTTTATTTATATCCTGAGAATGTATTTACATTCTAAGCAATATTTTGTGTTAGGACGGAGGGCCTTATTTCCATTCTCTTAGTAGATTGTCTGTTCCTGTGTGTAGGTATGTGGGTACATGGGTTTGTAGGAAAAAACTTAATTAATCCTAAATTTCAGGACCATATTTTACCCCTGTTTTCTTTATAGGATCATAATGAATATTCTAAATTGGCAATCTCTGTTCTCATTTTTCTTCTGTAGATGTCTAGAAGAAAGAGAATTTCATGTGTGTGTGTGTGTGTGTGTGTGTGTGTGTGTGAAAGAGAAAGATCTGCAGAGAAGGGGATGTCTGTGTGTTATTAACACCACCCTTCAACAGTACCATTAGCCTTCTTTTTCTGGAACTATTAAAATAAATTGTGAATATTTTATAACAAAATTAAACACAGTAGTTTCTCATTAGATGGTACAGAACATCTACAGTGGCATAAGGAAGATTTTTGAAAATTTACTTTCCAGACAGCTCATATGATTACATTTAATGCAAAGAAGAAATTATCTGTCATTTTTTTCTTCCAATTATGTTGAATTGCCAAGAGTGTTTCTAATTAAACAAAGATCATGGAAACAGCAACATCCCAATCTATTATTTATGCAAACATTTGTAGAGCAGAAAATTATAAATTAACATGTAAGTTTTACAAATATTGTCTAACTCATGTTTACATATCAATATTAGATTTTGTGAAAATATTGTTAGCACATATAATTAAAGATCAGATTTACTACTGGCATCAGAAGTGAAAATAGACAAGAGTAAGTTATTTTTTGTAATTATCTTTTTTTTCAACTTTTCATTAAAAAATAGTTCAGGTAAGTGCATTTCAAGTGTTAAGCCATGATAATTAATTTTAATGACTTCTGATAAAAAGTTATTTGAGTCTGACTACTCT
This sequence comes from Callorhinus ursinus, assembly GCF_003265705.2. Classification (NCBI taxonomy): domain Eukaryota; kingdom Metazoa; phylum Chordata; class Mammalia; order Carnivora; family Otariidae; genus Callorhinus; species Callorhinus ursinus. Next base: position 114,318,333 of record NW_027397066.1, on the reverse strand, counting down.
GAATTGTTACATTTCTTTTTGAAATGTATGTTTCAGATTTTAGTTTAACTTCTAAATTATGGAATCATTAAATTGTTTTTATATTCATTGGAGGTGTTTTTAAGATATTTTTCTTAGAAATTACTTAAAGAGCTAGACTGAAAATTGTAATTATAACACAAGTTTATAATTTTGACAGCTGAAATATTGCTTTATTGTTAATCAGAAGGAGTATCATGGGAAAATATTCCATAATACCTAAATTTAATCTGAGTAATACCTAATCACTATATAGAGGTCTAAAGAAATTTGAAAAGTTACCTAATAAACTTTTTGATAATTGAGCTAATTTGGGTGGAGAATTTTTTGGGGGGTGGGGCCAAATATTAAGTGATACTAATTTATCCTTTCCATGTCTTAAATTAATTAAAATATTTGAAGCAATGACCCAAAGTTTCAGAATTTCAAGAGACTAAAATAATTCATAATATTGTTAAAAATAAAATTCCATTTATTTTCTCAAGACAAAAAAAAAGACATTATCCAATATTATTTGCACTAGTTTCTTATTTCTCCCCTAGTGATCTTTTCCTCATTTTTTTTCAACAGTCTAAGTAATGGAAACTACCCCTCTGCCCACCATCTTAGTGAGGCTCTGAACTAGAAAGTTCAGTCAGAGTCACCTTGTTGCCTTTCAAGATGGAGGCGATTTGGTCCCAATGCCGTTCATGAATATAAATGCAAAATTTTCAACACAATTTTAGCAAATCAAATGTAACTTTTATATATTTCTATAAGTATATAATTTTTAAAACTTTTAACTTTGAATAACTTAAATATATTTATGTAAATAAATTTTGAATGTGAAAATGCACCATGATGAGTGACACTTATTTTAGGTATGAAAGTGTGGCTTAATATTTGAAAATCAATCAATATAACACACCATATAAACAGACTAAAAAGAAAAAGGCATGATATCAATTGACAAAGAAAAAGCATTTGATAAAATTCAATATTCATTCATGGTTTAAAAACCCTTAGTACACTAAGAATAGAGAACCTCCTTAATATCATAAAAAATATCTACAGCTAACTTCATGCTTAATGATGAAAGACTGAATGATTCCTCTCTAAAATCAGGAACAGGACAAGGATGTCTGCTTTTGGCATTCTTATTCACATAACTCCAGAATTTCTAGCCACTGCAATAAGAAAAAAAAAAGAAATACAAGGAAAATAGATTGGAAAAGGAGGAAAAGAGAAGAATAAAACTGTTTGCAGATAACATGATTGTGTATGTAGAAAATCCCGAGGAATCTACAGAAAAGAAAAAAAGAAAAAGAAAAAAAAACCTCCTAGAATTAAGTCATTGGCTCCAAGATCAATGCATGAAAGTCAATTGTATTTCTGTATAGTGAAAATAAACAGTGGGAAAACAAAATAAAAAATGCAATATTATTCCCAATTGTTCCAAAGAAAATAAAATAATTGTGTAGAAATCTAACAAAACATCTACTAGGGATTGTATGCTAAAAACTATCAAATGGTGATGAAAGAAATGAGAGACAATATTTGAAGAGACTACCATGTTCGTGCTACAGTAATCAAGATTGTATGGTATTGCCCAAGGAAAGACATATAAAGCCACCCAGGCGCCCCAAACTGGGTGATTTAAAGCAACAGAAATTTGTTCTCTCACATATGGAATCAAATAGAAAACTCAAAAACAGATCCAAATATGCCTACTTAACCTTTGACAAAGGAACAAAGCAATTAAATGAAGGTAGTGTCTCTTGTCAAAAAAAAATGGTGCTGGAGAAATTGGACATTACAGACAAAAGAATGAATCTCAATGTAAAACTCACACTTTATATAAAAATTACTAAAAATAGATCATGGACTTAAAGTAAAATGTAAGCCTATAAAACTTTAAGAAAAAAATATAGAAAAATATCTTTAGGGCTTAAACCAAAGTGAAGAGTTTTACATATGATGCCAAAAGCATAACCCATAAAAGAAAAATTGATAATTCACCTCACTAAATTTAAAAACTTTTGGTCTGTGAAAAGCTCTAAGAGGAGGAAAAGTCAAGCTGCAGACTTGGAGAATACATTTGTTAGTTTTATAGTCAACAAACACCTTTTATCTCTATCATGTAAAGAGTTCTCAAAAATCAACATTGGAAAAACAATACAATTAGAAAATGAGCAAAAGATATGCATAGGCATTTTACCAAAGAAGACATACAGATGGTAAATTAGCACATGAAAAGATATTAAATTCATTACCATTAAGAAAGTGCAAATTAAAACCACAATAATATATTACTATATACTAATCAGAATGGCTAAAATGAAAAACAGTGATAAAACTAAATGCTGGTGAGAGTGTGGAAAAATTAGATCACTAATACTTGAGAATTTAAAGTGGTCCAGCTCCTCAGAAAAATAATTTAGCAATTCCTTTAAAACTAAAAATTGCCTTAACAAATGACCCAGCAATTTCACATCTGGGCATTTATTCCAGAGAAATGAAAATGTATTCTCACCCAGAAACTTGCCATGAATATTCATAGCAGGCTTATTTTTAATAGTTTGAAACTTGAAATTCCCCAAATGTTCTTCAGTGAGTCAATGGTTCAACAACTGGTGTATCCACACCATGGAATTCTATTTGGCAAAAAAAGAAACAAACTATTGACATATGTAACGACTTTAATGAGCCTCAAGAAAATTATATGGGGTGGGGCGCCTGTGTGGCTCAGTCACTGAGCGTCTGCCTTCGGCTCAGGTCATGATCCCAGGGTCCTGGGATCGAGCTCCACATCGGGCTCCCTGCTCGGCGAGAAGCCTGCTTCTCCCTCTCCCACTCCCCCTGCTTGTGTTCCCTCTCTCACTGTGTCTTTCTGTGAAATAAATAAAATCTTTAACAACAACAACAAAAAAAAGAAAATTATGTGGAGTGAAAAATCCAATCAAAAGGATACATATTGCATGATTCCATTTATGTAACACTATGAAATAACATGGAGAACTGGTTAGTGGTTACCAGAGTTTAGTGAAAGAAGTAGGGCTGGGGGTGGCTATAAAAGTATAGCCTGAAGGAAATCTATGATGATACAGATAAGTATCTTGATTGTGGGGGTGGTTAGAGCAAGCTAACCTTGTCATAAAATTTCATAGAGCTAAATACACACACACACACACACACACACACAAACACACACGAGTCCATGTATAATTGGTGAGATCTGAATAAGATCTATGGGTTGTGCCAACATCAATTTCCTAGTTTTGTTGCTGTCCTCAGCTTAGCAAGATGTTAAAAGAAGGAACGACTGGATAAAGGGGTGCACAGGATCTTCCTCCATATTTCTTTCCAACTTTCAGTGAAATCTGTTTATTTTAAAATAAAAAAGACATTATTTGAGCCACTTGGAATTCATCTTCATATAAGGTATGAGATAGGGATCTGACTTAGTTTCCTATAGCTGACACAACAAATTATTATAAACTGGGTGATTTATTTATTTATTTTTTAAATGTTTTATTTATTTATTCATGAGAGTCAAAGAGAGAGAGAGAGGCAGAGGCAGAGGGAGAAGCAGGCTCCCTGACCAGCAGGGAGCCCGATGCGGAACTCGATCCCAGGACCCTGGGATCATGACCTGAGCCAAAGGCAGATGTTCAACCATCTGAGCCACCCAGGCGCCCCAAACTGGGTGATTTAAAGCAACAGAAATTTGTTCTCTCAGTTTGGGAGGTTAGAAATCTGAAATCAAGGCAGCTGCAGAGTTGATTCCTTCCGGAAGCTATCAGGGAGAATCTGTTCCTTGCTTCTTTCCCAGCTTCTGGTGGTTTTGGGCAAAACTTGGTGTTCCTTTACAGCTGCCTCACACCAGTCTCTGCTTCCATTGTCACGTGGCATTCTCCCTATGTCTGTGTGTCTCTGTGTTCAAATAACCCTCTGTTACAAGGACAGCAGTTATTGGAATAGAGCCTACCCTATTTATTTTTTTTTTAAGATTTTTATTTATTTATTTGACAGAAAGAGAGAGACAGTGAGAGAGGGAACACAAGCAGGGGGTAGTGGGAGAGGGAGAAGCAGGCTTCCCGCCGGGCAGGGAACCTGATGCAGGGCTCGATCCCAGGACCCTGGGATCATGACCCAAGCTGAAGCCAGACGCTTAATGACTGAGCCACCCAGGCACCCGAAATAGAGCCTACCCTAATCCAGTGTGACCTCATCTTAACTTGATTACACTTGCAAAGACTATTTCCAACTAAGGTTGCAGTTTCAGGTACTGGAGGTGAGCTGTATCCTAGGAATTGGTAATCCAGCAGAAATGACATCAAACTAGTTTCTCAACTTTTAAAATCTCTTATCACCTGGCCAATATTTTCAGTTTTTCACTTCTATCAAATGGCTATCTTGGATATATTTTTTTGCCATTCAATAACATATTCATTTTAGCCACCATTGTAAGTTACATTTTTGCTTATAGTGATGTCCCACATGACTTCTAGCTTTTCTAATTTGATAGATCCTTTAATATACAGATTATGAAACATTCTCAAAAATTTGCAACCGAACTTTATTTTCTTTGAAACACTTTTTGTAATTGTAATTAGTATCGTGGTTTTGTATTCTGTTGTTCTCAAAAATGCCTCACACGGGGCACCTGGGTGGCTCAGTCCTTAAGCGACTGCCTTCAGCTCAGGTCATGATCCCAGGGTCCTAGGATCGAGCCCTGCATTGGGTTCCCTGCTCAGCAGGAAGCCTGTTTCTCCCTCTCCCACTCCCCCTGCTTGTATTCCCTCTCTCGCTGTGTCTCTCTCTGTCAAATAAATAAATAAAATCTTAAAAAAATAATTCCTCACCCAGTTTTGCTCCATGATTAGAATATAGGTTCATGAGGTCTGTGTTCATGTTGATATCTGCATCCATGTTTATGTATGTATTTTTCCCTCCAAGGGGAAACATGGCTATACAAATAAAACAGTATTAAATAATTAATTATGAAAATGTATCTTTAAAATAGGTAAATGAGGTAACTGACATGTGGGCACTCTGTTCCAGTTGTGCCTCAAATGTAAACTCTGAACAGATGCTTATCTTCATAAAAAGCAACAGTAAGTATTACTTGTTTTATTAAAATAAAAATTTTTAAAAATATAAGAACCGAGATAAAGGATATTACTTTATTTCTTATACTGTGGTTTCCAAGTTGCAGTTGTTTGCAGAGAAATGGTAACAAAAATAGCTTTTATATAACAAAGTGGAACTAATCAACACAAATGAGAGATTCTGGTGCGTCGATGTCTATTCCCTCTCTCCCTTTCCTCTACAGTCTTCATAGTCATTTCCCTGGCCTGAGAAAGTGCTGCATTTTCCCTTCAGTTTTCTCATTCCTTTTACTTGGGATTTTGAGTTACCTCACTTACTGGTAAGTTTACCCAGCAGAGCCTGCAGAAATACTCTGTAAGGTATTATTTTTAGAATGTTGATTATTTAGAATCTAATAAATTGTAATTTTAGTTGACCATTTTTGATTCTTGTGACTTTGATATTTCCCTTAATGCCATTTTAATTTCATTATGTTTGTTATATTTTGGCTGTCTTTATTGCTTGTTTTATATCCTATGTTAATTACTTTGTTTCTCTTCTAAACTAATTTTCTCCTTCACTACTCAAGGGAATTTTCTCTCTTACACAGTACAGGAAAAATCAACAACTTTTCCAAAATATAAACTCTGGCTTCAGGGAAGAATAATTCAATTCACTACAAAAATATATGTGTGGTAATCATTATATATTTACAAAGCAACATGCCAGGCACTCATTCAGTTTCAAAAAACAGATAAGGGATAGTTATTGACCTTCTTTCTGGAGCTTATAGACAAATTAAATGCATAAGAAGTATACATTTAGTTGTATTAGAGAGTAAAATGAAGAAATAAGAAAGTTTTAGAGGCATAATGTTCAGGAGATGGAAGGGAAGGGCTCCTGGGTAGCACAGTCAGTTAAGCGTCCAACTCTGGTTTCAGCTCAGATCATGATCTCAGGATCGTGAGATTAAGACCCACATGGGGTTCCACACTCAGCAACATGTTCACTTAAGACTCTCTCCCTCTCCCTTGCTTCTCCCCACAGTGCCCTTGCTCTCTCTCTAAAATAAATAAATAAAATCTAAAAAAAAATAAAGATGGAAAGCAGACAGAGAAAGGATCAAAAAATATTTAGGCACATATGACTATTAGGCACATAGCCATTTCAATAGGCCTAAAACAAAAGAAGGTTCTAACACATAACATAATTGAGTTTTTCCAAAGACTGCCTCTATCATCAATCAATTTTGGTTCCTGAGAAAGTGATTCTACCTCCTTAAACTTAGGTAAAAATGAGTCATAAAGACCTCCTATCTTATAAAGCTGTTATGAAATTTAAGTGAGAGCCATGTAAAGAACCTTGAAAATTTTATACACTGCGTTCCAAAATTTTTCTTTCTTTTTCCTTTTTCACATTTTTTGGCACAAAATTTGGTGTGGTCATCATAGGGTTAATGCCAGTATGAACAAAGGTAAGCATCCTACAAATTTTAGCAAAATAAACCCAGCAATATATTAAACACAGTATATTGTGATTAAGTAGGGTTCATCTCAGGCATGAAAGGATGGATAGACTTATTAGATAATCTATATAATTTTCCTTATTCAAAATTAAAGGAGAGAAATATGTATGATTAGAGATACATTGTGGAAAAGGCCTTTATAGACAATCAATACCCATTTATCATAAAAATGTTTAGCAAACTAAAGATAGTAGAACACTTCTCAGAGCTAATGAAGAACAACATAGTATTTAATGCTGAAATCTTGGAAGCATATCCTTTAAAAGCAAAGAATGGGAACAAATGTCTCTTGCTACCACATTCAACATTACATCTGAGGCCTTAGACAGTTTAGGGAGATGAAGATAAGAAATATAGTATAGGGGCCGGAGGGAAGGAACAATGATAATATACTAACACATTAATAAAGTAGATAAGATTTTAAGGAGTTTCTTGGCTACAAAATCATTTTGCCATTAATTATATCCTTATTTACTAGATAAAAAGAATAAGAAAATATGATTTTAAAAGTATAACATGTTAATATGATGTATATAGAAATGCATTTGACAATAGATGCCCAAGTTCTTTACGAAGAACTTTTTAAACTTTATTAATGGTATAAAAGATGATTTAAGCAAATGAATAGACACACACAAAAAGATTCATTACTACAGGGCGCCTGGGTGGCTCAGTTGGTTAAGCAACTGCCTTCAGCTCAGGTCATGATCCTGGAGTCCCGGGATTGAGTCCCACATCGGGCTCCCTCGGCGAGGAGCCTGCTTCTCCCTCTGGCCCTCACCCCTCTCATGTACTCTCTCTCTCATTCTCACTGTCTCAAATAAATAAATAAATCTTTAAAAAAAAAAGATTCATTACTACAAAAATGTTGATTCTTTCCAAACTAAAGGATCAATTCATTGTAATTCTAATCAAAATCTCAATTTTTTTTTGGTGGAACTTGACAAGCTGGTAGGAAAATGTATATGAACTTAGTAAAGACCCAAATGACAAGTGAGACAATTGTAAGGAAGAACAAAGAGGCAGTTGATGCAGGGGCTCATGTTAAGACATCCCATAAGGCAATGGTAATTTGAGACTCTGGAATTTTGCTGTGGTGAAGATAAATAATCAACACAACAGAAGAGCCCAGATATGGAACCACGTGTCTCTGAACACTATATATGACAGAGGTAGATTACAAATCAGTGAAGAAAGAACAAGTTGGGGCACCGAGTGGCTCAGTTGGCTAAGCATCTGGCTCTTGGCTTCGGCTCAGGTCCTAGGATCTCAGGGTCCTAGGATTGAGCCCTGCGTTGGGCTCTGTGCTCCGAGGGGAGTCTGCTTGAGATTCTCTCCCTCTCCCTCTGCCCCTCCTCCTGCACTCTCTCTCTTTCTCTCAGATAAATAAATGAACCTTTAAAAAAAAAGAAAAAAATCAACAAGTAATGCTAAAGATAATTTTCCATTTTAAAAAGTGACTCTTTACTTCACATGATATATAAAATTTCTGGGTATTAAATAGTTCTATGTAAGAAAACAAAAAATATGGTAGAGAATATGAATATTCTTCATGACTGTAGGGTATGGGGAGTATTTATTAATGTATCTGAAAACAGAAAACATATAGAAAAAGGATGATAATTTGATTATATTGTTTTGTCTGAAAAGATAGCATTAAAAAGAGTGAAAGTCAAGTTCTAGGCTGGAAGAATACATTTGAAATGCATATAATTGACAGAATTAATACCTAGACTTCAAAATACCCTTGTATCAATCAAAAATAAGATGGAAAAATGCTAAATTGTAAGAGTGGCAAAATGTATAAACTGATTTTATTGAGGAGGCTATAGAACCTATAAATATATGAAAAGAATTTCAACTTCTTCAGAAGTTATGGATATGTAAAATTTAACTACAATTAAATATCCATCACGCCCCTAAACTAGACAGTAATTTAAATGTTTGCCAATAATGGTGTGGTAAGGATGTAGAGAAATAGGAAAGCCCATATATTGCTGCTGGTGGATGTGGAAGTTTTTACAGCCATTTTGGGGAGCAATTTGGAAATGCTTATGGAGTTAAATATGTGCATACCCTATGACCTCTATACCCTATGGCTCAAGTATATAACATAAAGAAACTCTTCCACAAGGTAGAAGAAAAAAATATAGAAATAACTTTTGTATCAGAATTTTTTGCTAGTGCAAAACAACATTAACAATAATAAAAGCCCAAACCAATGCATTTGGTAAAGTCATCCAGTGGAAATCTGAAAATGGTAAACTTGATTTGCATTTATTAAGTTGGATAAACCTGAAGCATATGAAGTTGAAATAAAGGAATTTTCAGGAAGGCATATAGCGTAGGGTACTATTTATATGAAAAATTATGCACATTATTTAGAGACATGTACATAAGTAGCAAATTTATAATATACATGGGAATTAAAAAATTGGATTAAGGGTTATGGTTATCTCTGGCAGGAGTGGGCAATAGTGGGGGTGAATGTGAACTAGGATTTCAGCTGTGCTTATAGAGGTTTATTTCTTAGTCTGAGTAGTGGTGACCCATTGTTTATATTGTTTTATAATAATATATCATATATCATAATATGTATAACATATATATGATAACACATGTCATATATAATGATTATTTATATAATTCACTTCCTCATGCTTGAAATGTTTCTAAATAAATAATACATAACACTTAATGAAGGTAGGAGGCAGTGAAGGAGAGTTTTGCCAAAGAGTAAACCACAGATTATGGTAATTTGAAATGGTGTAGCAGACAATGGATTTGAAATGCACACTAAAGGGATAACTGGCCAATCCTATACACTTAAATGGTGTGTTTGAGCCATAGCTCAAATGTTTTACATTCTACTTCCTATGCTATATCTTTTATCAAATATAAATATTTACATGCCCTTTTAGTACCTTGCCAATTCCATATATATATATATATATATATATATATATATATATATATATATATATATTTTTTTTTTTTTTTTACCAGGCAAAGCCCAGGGAATTTTGGAGATTCCAGGTATAATTGGGTCTTTGCTTTCCAGGCAGTCACACAGTAGTTGTAATAAAACTGTTTTGCCTCCCGAATGATCGGTTAAATCTTCTTTAAATATCCAGCATTTGAACACATGAAAATGTGCCATATCACTTTATATCCAGGTAAGGCTATGTCACTTTATCTCCAGGTAAGACTCCTATCGTGCAACCATTGCTAATCATTTCAAACTGGAGAAGAGAAGCACTTGATTTTTCAGCCCTGCAATATTCCAAGGTTGACTCTGTCAACTTTGCCTCCCTTAACAATATAAAGGAATCCCTTAAGAGTGTTGCAATTTCCTTTACTTTACAGAATGACTAACTGTACTCTGACTTCTCTGTTTTATAGCATTTTGCTAAACACAGAACAAAACAGCCAATATGCATCAATGCTCTTAATCTATTCTTACATTCATCTTAGTGCTATAGCCTGATGATTCAGTCTGCTATTCAAAATAAGGAAGGTGCCTCTTCTCAGGACGATGTCGATAGGCATTCAGAAAGGTCCCGCATTTGACATACCATCATAGGCTGTACTACAATACAGCCTCTAACAAAAATAGGTTGTCCTGAACCCCTGGTAATAGAATCATTTATCTTTATACCAAGAAGGTTGGGAAAGCACCAAAATTCTCATGTGGCACGTGTCCAGGCTGACTTCGAGGAGTTTGTGCTGTGAGACCTACAGTTCTTAAGAGGTTGTCTAAAATGAAAATAACAACAACAATAAAAACACATGTCAGCAGGGGCTATGATGGTTCCATGTGTGTTAAATTTTGTGTTCATGACGGAATCAAGCATGCTTTCCTCATTGAGGAGCAGAAAATCATTGTGAAAGTGTTGAAGCATAAGCACAGAATCAGCTAAATAAAAATATGAAAGGTTTTTTGAGTAACAAAAAAAAAAATAGGAAAAGAAAAAAAAAAAAGGAAGGTGAAAGTTTGACCAAATAGTTTGCCAATGCATTCCAAGGGTCACCAGGTCTCCAGATGAAATTTCCAATTGGTATTTGTTAGTCCTTATTATTTACTTCCCAGCCTTTCCATTCAGTCAATTCCACATTTATGCAGCATCATAGTTTTAGGTACCAAATTCTGTATCACTTAGGAAACAGAAAACAGAAATAATATGGGCTTAAATTATTTTTTCTCTCACTTAGCACTATTTGAAAAACTGGCAGTTCAGAGCTAGTTCTGGGGAAAAGCAGACCCCAACTGGCATGGGACCTCCATAGTACTTCAGGAACCCAGACATCTTCTCTCTTTCTCCAACTCCATGATTAGCATGAGGTCCTAACTTTAGAGTCACAAGAAGTCACCTGTAATTCCATCTATAAGGCCCATATCCCATGCAGCAGAAAGGAGGACAGTCAACAGGCTAACTGTCCTCTATTTAAGAAGTCCCCAAAAGTCTCAGTTAGCAACTTTTACCTACATCTATATGACTACGTTCCACTGAAAGGGAAGCAGAGATCTGTAATAATTTAGCTGGGCTGCCTAGAATAAAGTTGCATTTCTGCCATTCTGATATTTATTAAAGTTTTAACTCCTTATCAGGGCTATTTCTCTTTTATCAATTGATTCCCCAAGATATTTTCTGTTCTTGCAGAATAACTTAAGTGTCATCATGGCGGGTTGAAGAGGAGCAGTTCATTGTTTTGCTAACCTTGAGGCTTTCACTCACCTCTCTCTACATCCCTCATACACCTGATCACAGGGCATCCCATAGATGTTGGCTATACAAGTGTTCTATGCTCTGGGTGCTGTCCAAGTTCTGGGGTTTGCCTTCAAGTGACTTAACATCATCTTGGTTGTTTCTGAAGCCTGACTGCTTTCTCATTAGTTCCTGGTAAATCAATTCAACCTGCCACCATCTGCAGGACCACATGGCAGGCCCTCTGGCTCACAGTGGGAATATGCAGGAATGTTTGTACCCTTTCAAAATGATGGAAAAGCTGAGCAATAGAAACTCTAGCCTATTCTTATCTAAAAATGTGTTGCTGTATTTTTTAATGTGCTGCAGTTAAGCTGGTGTTTTTGACTTAAAAACAATCTCCTGTCAAAGACCAAAAGGCATGGCAGTATACTACACCTCCATTATTCATGAATTCCCTCTTGCATCTTATAGGAGCTTTTTTCTCACTGAATACTCACCTTCTTTGGATTCATCCTTAAGGACAACAGAAAAATAATTTGTTATACGTTGCTCTTCTCCTGTACTTTTCCTACCTTCCTTCTGGAAACAAAAGAATTATCTACTTTTCCTTCCTGTTAATTGGGAACTTGTTGACAGCATGTTCTAATTCTTTTTCACTGTATTTGTAATTGCTTTCTCTTCTCCAGTGTAATAAATCACATGGCTTAAACTTAGTGAAAGAAAGATAGCAAATGAATTCATTTTATGGAGAAAAAAATGTGTTTAACATTTTTTAATTTCTAATAGTACTGGCCCTTGGCCTTTGGAGACTCCTGTATATGTAGACATTCAATTTTCCTCAAGTCATCATTCTCTCAAATCTCATAAGAAGAAATAATATAAGTCCTGTCTGCTCAGGTCTTCATTATGGCTTAAAATTTTTGCTGACTCAGTAGTCCATAGAATGCCAGTGTATTTTCTTCAGCCTGGTTATGTTGCCTGCAGAAGGTAGAAGTCAACTTTGGTTTCAATGTCTACTGCTTCTTCAAGGGACTATAAATTATTGAACTTTTGCACAATGGATTGAAGGAAGCAATAGAAAGGTGATTCTTTTCTGAGTAGAGACTGGTTCTTTCATACAGCACCTGAAAAGACATATCTCTTGCTATTACAAATAATATGAACCTTTCAGTCTATTTCCTGTCCACTAATGACAATTTCTTCTTATCCTAAAAGAAAATTCTTTCATCATCTCCTGGCTTTCAGTTCAGTCATCCCTTATATTGACTAACAGTGAATGATGATTTGTCTAAATTGCCTCTCTAGTGTTTTCTCATTTTGGACTCAGTCATCAAAGCCTTATGTCAGTGTGTAAGGTATATCAAACTAACACACATCACTCTTTTATTAACTTTTCAGCTTGAAATCCTATCCTTACATATTAGTTAACACTCATAAAACATTTGTAATGAGAAGACACTGTTCTTTGTGCTTTATCCGTATTTATCCCATGTAATATTTATAACAACCTTATTAATATCCTTATCTTACAGAGTGCAAGACTGAGAAAGAGAGAAGTTTAAGTAACTTTTTAAAAGTCTCATGGTTAGAAAGTGGTGACTAACCATCTAGCCAGGATTCAACCCAAGCAACTTGGTCCAGAATCTGTGTTTAAACAGTAACTATACTGCCATTCTCAGGTCGATCACTGAATCTGATAAGTTATATTGCCTAATCAAATAAAGTTGTTGAACCTGAAAATTAGTGTTTAAGACCCTGGAAGGATGCATTTGCCAAATAAGTTCTATTCAGAAATGGAAAGAATCATTTTTGAATGGCTTACTTCAAACAACAAACCTCTGTATTTCCATGCCCCAGTGGATTTTCCTTAAAAATATATGGCAGAGATAGGTTCAGAAAACTTAAAGATAGAAATGTATTTATCAGTCTTGAAAACATCACAATGATTGTTGACCTGTGAGCAGATTCTAGGAAGTGATATAGCTAAAATCTGCTTAAGTTACAAATGAAAGGAGAGTATGTACCAACAACTTGATGAGAGGGGAATACCAGAAAGGAATGGTTATATCAGTAATTAGAGAGACAAGAATATTTTATAAACAATTGTAAGGAGAAATTGTAGACTTCTCAGAGAATAAGGGGAATTAATGCCACTAAGGAAGAAATTAGATATAGGACAGAATGTATATAAGTGATGGAGACAAATCTGCAAAGAGAGAATCTATTGGTATTCTGAGCTACAGCAAAATGTCAGTGTCTACTGATTAGCAATTCTTTCAAGATAATTAAAAGTGGAAAGATTACAGAGTTTTCTTAATGGCATGATGGGAGATGATTCAAGTGAGAAACAATTTTGGAGTGTGTAATGGAAGAGTGAAAGTTGTCAAGGCACTGAAAGCAGGGAGCATGAGGGTATTTACTTTTCTGAATGGTATGATAGGAGATACAATAGTCCTCCCTTATGCATAGAAGGATATGCTCTAAGGCCCTCAGTGGTGGCCAGAAACCACAGAGAGTATGGAATTCTATATGTACTGTTTTTTTTTTTCCTATAGATATATATATACTTATGATAAAGTTTAGTTATAAATTGGGCACAGCAAGGAATTAGCAACAATAACTAATAAGATAGAACAATTATAACAACACTCTATAATAAAAGTTATGTGAATGTAGTGTCTTTCTCTCTCAAAGTATCTTATTGTACTGTTACTTACCTTCCTCTTCTTGTGAGGATGTATGAGATGATACAATGAATGCCTGCATGAGGAGCTGAGGTGAGATGAATGATGGAGACACTCTGATGAAGTGCTAGGCAACTGAGGACCTTCTGATGATACATCAGAAGGGGGATCATCTGCTTCCAGACTGTGTTTGACTTCGGGTACCTGAAACCGTTGAAAGGGAAACCACGGATAAGGGGTAGAGAGCCTGCAGTTATTTGAATGAGAAACTTGGGAGGATGGCAGGGAGAGACTGAAAGTCACAAACGTCCTGAAATCAGAAAGCATTTAGTTTTCTCTTTGGGGAATTGGAGGGGCAAATATAGCAAGTGACAGAGCTACAAAGATGAATTTCACCTAATATGACATTTTTATTATAATCATTTCAGTTAGTAGAACTGATTGCAATTTTAGTGTCCAGAAAGCAATTAGAGACAAATAAATGTCAAATTGAAAGTAATGTGACTAATGCGAAAGATGAGATTTTTCAGTGCTATAGAAAACTACAGTTGAACCTTGAATAACATGGGTTTGAACTGCATGGGTTCACTTGCATGTGGATTTATTTTCTTTAATGTTAAAAAATATATTTTTCTAAAAGATCACACAAAAGCTGAGAAAAGAAAGAAGGATGTCAGCTAGCCCACATCAAAATCTGGGCCGAGGAAGGACAGAAAGTTGCTGAAAGATCCTGGTAGCTGGAGCAAACTGCAGAGATCTAGATGGCCACTGGCCAAACCAAGCCAGCAGCCACGTTCATAAACCCCAGAGAGGAAGGAGGCCCCAATCCTTTCTCCTTCTCAGAAAGGAAAAAGCAGGAGCTCACTCAAAAGACTTTCGAGGAAGACATGCCTTCTCAGAATGATTTGGCTTGGGCTTTGTGTAATTGTTTTTTTAATTCTTTATTTTAAAAGAGTGGGAGGGTCATGGGACAAACAGTGTTCTCATTCTTAAATTCCCTAATTTCATAGAAAAAAAATTCTCAGCTGTTTAACCAATAGTCTTGTGGCTGATCCTCTATTGACTAATTGTTGTCCTCTACAACTATTATTGCTTAGCAAAATCTTTGTTATAGTTTGTAAATGTCCTTCACTATTCCTTTTTTGGAGGGCAGGGAGAGGTGTTACCCTGCCAAAAGGGGTCATCCTGACATAAAAAGGGAGTATGTTTATGTGTTTAGTAATCACTGAGAAATTTTCATTTAGCAGAAAACAGTGCTATAATACTTTAACATTGACAAATAAAAATGTAATATTTAAACAAAATTTTAGAGAATGGTGCTAAAAACTTACCTGTAAGTTAAGGTTTAGCATGCTCTCATGATTCCATCAGGTGCCAAGGTCTTAACAAACAAACTCTGCTAAGAGTAAGTAAACCAACTGAGGGTTCTAGAGGGGAGGGGGGAGGGGGATGGGTTAGCCTGGTGATGGGTATTAAAGAGGGCACGTACTGCATGGAGCACTGGGTGTTATACACAAACAATGAATCATGGAACCCTACATCAAAAACTAGTAATGTAATGTATGGTGATTAAAATAACATAATAAAAAAAAGAAAAGTAAGTAAACTAGATTAGTCTCACTATGTTTGTTAACTTTCCAAATCCCCAAAGATCACAGTTGACAACAAGGAAGGAAATTGGGACTGGCAGTAGAGAATGTTAGCATTTTATTTAGAGCTTATGATCTTCCAGATGTTGTCAAGGTTGAAGTTTTCTTCTTTATTTCTTACTGTAAATCTAGGAAGTCAGCATTATTATTACCAATATTATCCTATTTTACAGACACCTACAGATTATATAAGTCATGTGAGGTGAGATAAGTCCTTTGATTCTAGCCTCACTGCTGAGGTATACAACCAACAAAATTTTGTTGATTTTGTTCATATCTTGACCAAAATACAAGTATTGAAGTGTATAATATTTATAGTTTAGAACATCTTTATATCTAGAGTCTATATGTCTACCATGTAATGGAAAAGATAAATAAAATGTGGTATAACCATATAGTGGAATTCTATATAGCAAAGACAGTTACAACAGTATGGATGCATCTTACAAAAAATATGTTGAGTGAAATAAACTAGATATTATATATATTCTAATCCATTTAAGTGAAGGAAATGAGTATCCTTTGTGATGTTAGAAGTCAGGATAGTGTAACTCTTAAGGAAAAAGGGCTTGATAATGACTAGAATGGATATGAGTAATGTTTCTTGAGATACTAGTAATGTTCTGTTTCTTGATTTTGGTTACATACATGGATTCATATATATATATATATATATATATATATATATATATATATATAGAGAGAGAGAGAGAGAGAGAGAGAGAGAGAGGAATATCATTTATTGTTTTAGGAGGTATCTGTTTTCTCTCATAACAGTATTTTGATAAACAAAAGTTTCTAATTTATCAAATTTACCAAACTTTTTTTTATGGTAAGCATCTTTGTATTCTGTTTAAAGAAATTTTGCTTATTCCATGGTCAGGAAGATATCCTCATATACTTTCCCCTAAAGCATTTTTAAGATAACTTCCACTTTGCAATCTATAATCCTTCTGAGCTGCATGCATATATGCATACATATATGTGTATAGTATGTTATAGATGTCAATATATGTTTTTAGTAAGTGTCACTTTTGTCACGAGTCAGGGGTGGATCTGCCTCTATACATATTTTGTTGTAATTTGTGCCAATACCATACTATCTTTTTAACACAAGGTTAAATAGGTGTGACTATTTGGTATTACAAATTCCTTCAGCTATACTCTTCTCTAAGTTTAACGTGTCTTTTTTTGGTTCTTTTCGCTTTTAAAAGAATTTTAAAATCTTTAAAATTCAGTTGTAAATTTCCAGTTGTAGAGCTTGAATAAATTTTGATTGCTATTGAACTGCATCTATAGATTACATTTGGAAAGTCAACATCTATAAAATATTGAAACTTCCAAACTATGTATTTAGTTCTTCTTTAATTTGTCCTAGCAATGTTCTATACTTACCAGTGTCAAGATCTTATACAATTTTAGATTTATTCCTAGGAATTTATCATATGTAATGCTATATTGTTTTAAAGATTTATTTATTAGAGAAAGAGAGAGAAAGAAAGAGCAGGGAGAGGAGCAGAGGGGGAAGAGCAGAGGGAGAAGGACAAGCTGACTCTACGCTGAGCTCAAAGCATAATACAAGGCTTGATCCCATGACCCTGAGATCACAACCTGAGCTGAAACCAAGAGCCGGACACTTAACCAACTGACCCACCCAGGCGTCCCCATATGTAATGATATTTCAAATAATATTTAAACTTTGATTTTCATATTATTTGTTCCTGGTGTACAGAAATTCTTTTGATTTTTATACTGAATTTGTATCCAGTATTTATGTCTTTTACTTATATTTCTTACCTGAATATAGTGATGAGGATCTCTACTACAATATCGACAAATGTGGGCATTTTTGTTTCATTCCCAAACTCAAAGAAATCATTTACTATTTCATCATTGCACAGGATGTTTTCCATTTTTGGTATAAAGATAAAAGAAATTATCTTCTATGTTTGGTTAACTAAATATATTTTTAAAAAATAGAGGTTGAATTTTGTCAAAAGTTTGATTTGCAGCTATGAAGAAAATCATATCAATTTTCTGCTTTTTTTTAGTGATAAGCTGCCCTTGCATTTCTGAAACAACCCTAGTTTGATTATGATGTGTTATCTTTCATATGTATATCTTGATTTTGCTTGCTTATATCTTGTTATGGTTTGTTTCTTTGGTTGGTGTGTGTGTGCGCGCTTGTGTGCATGTACTTTATCTTTTTTTTCTTTTTGTCTTTTTATTGAAGACAATTATCAATTAAAGTGATTTTTTTTCAAGTCATGTGTGTTATTGCATTCTTGTAAAATCTTGCCTTTTACTAAGGTTGGTAGTAGGGAGAAGGATGGTTCTTTCTTTTTTTTTTCTTTAAATTTTTTATTGTTATGTTAATCACCATACATTACACCATTAGTTTTTGATGTAGTGTTCTTTATCTTTTTGACATCCATGAGATCTGTAGTGGTTTCCCTCTTTCATTTCTCCTTTTCTTAGTTAACCTGGCTAGAGGCTTATTGATTTTATTGATCTTTCCAATGAACCAAATTTTGGTTTCATTGATTTTCTCTAATTGATTTCTTTCATTCAATTGCAATGATTTCTGCTTTAATTCTTATTATTTCTTTTCTTCTGCTTACTTTGATTTTAATTTGTTCTTCTTTTCTAGTTTTCTAGGTTGGAAGATTAGATTATTAATATTAGATCTTTCTTCTTTTCTAATATATGTATTCAGTTCAATAAATTTCCCTGTAAGCATTCCTGTTGCTTCCATAAATTTTTAGTTATATTTCATTTTCATTTAGATCAAAATATTTTATTTTTTTTGAAATTTCTTTTTTTGACTCATGTTTTTCAGAAGCATATTATTTGATTTCCAAGTACCTGGGGATTTTCCAGCTATTTCTCTGTGATTGATTTCTAGTTTAATTCTATTGTGGTCTAAGAATAGACAATGTATCATTTCTATTCTTTTGAATTTGTTAAGGTGTGTTTTTATATCTTATGAGTTCTTCTTTTATGTCTTTTTTAGGATTTAGTATTAAGGTTACTAGGCATCATAAAATTTGCTAAGAGATTTTTTTTTTCTAATCTGTGGAAGATTAGCATTATTTTTTTTGTCCCTGTAAATGATTGGGAAAAATTAACTGATAAAATATCTGGGCCTCTGTTTTCTTTGTGACAGTGATTTATAATAAGGTATTTAACATCATTAGTGTTCAGATTTTTCTGTATTTTCTTCTGCCATCTTTGTTTAGTTGTAGGATTTTTTTTTTTAGGTATTTGTCCTTTTATATTTTATGAAATGTATTCATTTTAACTTTTTATTTTCTTTTGGTGCCTGTAAAATCTGTATTGATGTCCCCATTTTTATTTCTGATAATAATAATTATTCTTTCTCTCTCCCTCTCTCATTCACTCTCTTTCTACCTAGCCTTTCTAGAGGTTCATCATGTTTTATTAATCTTTTAAAGAATCAGCTTTTAACTTGTAGGTATTATTTTTCTTTTCTTTAAAAATTTTTATTTATTTTATTTATTTGAGAGAGAGAGATAGAGAGTGAGGGAGAGGGAGAGCATGAGCAGGGGGCAGAGGAAGAGGGAGAAGCAGGCTCTCCACTGTGCAAGGAGCCTGATGCAGGACTCCATCCCAGGACCCTGGGATCATGACTTGAGCCGAAGGCAGACGCTTAACCAACTGAGCCACCCGAGCAACCCTTGTAGATATTCTCTATTGTACATTTGTTTTTTCATTTGTATGTGTTCTTATTTTTACTATTTCCTTCCTTGTAGTTGCGCTTTCCTTTTTTTCTTTTAGAGAATGTTTCATGTGTCCTTTATACTTTAATCATTTTCCCTTTTGTTCTATTTCTGTGCTTTAATTTTGATATTTTTACTGACCTGTTGTTCATTTCACTTCTAGTTGTTACTCCTGGATCTAACATGTCAATAGTCCATTTATTAAGTTAATTTCAAATATGGTTATTTTCACTTCTATAATGTTTTTTAACTTTTTTAGCACATTCAAATCTTTTATAATATTCCTTTTTTTGCCTATTCTTTCCATTCTGTCCCCTATTATTTTAGACATATAGATTATATTATTTTGAAGTCCTTGTTTGAATAGCTCTAATTCCTAAATCACCTCAGAATCTACCTCTATGACATGGTTTTATCTTGAACATTATCTTAAACAATGGCCACATTTTGTTGCCTTGTAGTATTTCTACTGCTCTTTATTATACATTGGACATTTTGTATAAATTAGCTATAGAATATGATGTTATCCTTCCTCAAAAAGCATTCTTTATTTTCTGTAATAGAAATTTGAGGCTGATCACCTCAGTCTTGCCAGAAATGAACCTGGACTTGAGTAGAATTACCATTTAGCAAGATTACATCTGGTTCATCTTTAGGATGTGACCCTCTAAGAATTTCCATTGAAACCCTATTAAGTCTTCCTTTCCTTAGCCCTGAAAGGCCATAGGCAACTCATTTCAACTCTTCATAACGTTTTCAGTAAAGCTCTTTAGCTTTCTTTCCCTTGCAGATTCAAAATTTAGTACAAATTTTGAGAGGGAACAGCTGTGTTTTGAGACTGATCCATTCCTTAATTCAGTCACTTCAACCTAGAGTGGAGTTCTAAAATCTCTACTCATTTCAATGTAACCCAACATAAGCATCTGCCAGAGGGCCAGTCTGTTTTCTCAGGCTTTTGTTGGATCTATAATCATTATATAGCCACATTCCATCAGTATTACTTCACTCTTCCCTCTCTAGAGCTTTCATTTCTTGCATATTTGACTTTCATGGACAGTATTATGTTATTTTACAGTTGAAATTTTCAAGGAGATTTTAGTATATAAAATAACTCATGTCTTATAGGAATATTTTCCTGTGGATTACAGGTATGTATCTTCTGTTTTATGTCTTTGATATTCAATTAGAACATATTTTGTGAAATGATCCATTTGCAGTAGCATTGCAAGATAAAATAATTTGATAAAACTATATCTATCTATGAAAAAACTTATTGCGGGCACCTGGGTGGCTCAGTTGGTTAAGTGACTGCCTTCGGCCCAGGTTATGATCCTGGAGTCCCAGGATCGAGTCCACATCGGGCTCCCTGCTCAGCAGGGAGTCTGCTTCTCCCTCTGACCCTCTTCCCTCTCGTGCTCTCTATCTCTCATTCTCTCTCTCTCAAATAAATAAATAAAATCTTTAAAAAAAATAAATAAATAAAATACAATAAATAAATAAAATCTTAAAAAAAAGAAAACTTATTGGGACTAATATATATCTGGAACAAATATATAATTCCTTGTTTGGAAAAACGAAGCATTATAAAGATGTCATTTTATTAAAATATTAATTTTAATTGTAATTTGCATATAAATTACAGATTATTAGAATGGTGCCTTAAATTCCTAGTTCTAAACTTATACACATTGTAGTTACCATGGACTTATTCTAACAGCCTATAATCCTACTCTTGAATAATGTGTGATCTGCAAAACTGACCACTAAGTTATATCATTGAATGACTGAGTAAAGTCTTAATAAGTCCTGAGTGACTGGCACATTCCAGATATATGGAGCAAAAGGTGGGTGTTCTATTAGCTTTTTAAGTGAATACTCAACTGTTATAATTTTGTTTTTGAGTAGATAAATGAGGATAGAATTTAGAGAGCAAGTAGAAGAGCTGTATTTTATAGTAGTAAAGAAAGTTTGTCAAGTATTAGGAAAAAAGGAAATAAATAAAGAATAGCTCAAGTTACATTGATATACGTGGAGAGGAGAGCTTATTGTATTTCTTCTTCAATCTTCTTGGAGAAATATCAATCAAAATCATTAGCTGAGTGTGAGGATGGATTAATTGGTAGTGGTGAGAGAAGAAATCATGAATTACTCATCTGTAAGAGTTCAGTAGTGAGTGGACAGCAAATATATAGTATGAATGATGGACAAAAATGAAGACCTTAAGATTAATTATCATGAACTTAAAGTGAGACCTGTCAAAAGTGTGCTTTTGTTCAACCACATTCAACTGAATGGGTGCAGACAAGAAATAGAATGCTGGATATGAGGTTTTATTTTACCTACACAAGTATAATGAATTAAAGTATAGTGGAGCAAAAACACACAAAGAAGTTGATATATTTATGTATATAGTTATAATTACTAACTAAAATTTAAGCTTGTTAAAGAATGAAATGAGACTATGTAGTTGGTGAAAGTTAGATAAAGGAGAGAGAATCAATAGAAAGTAAGTCCAAATGTGAATCAAATTTTGGTGGAGTAAGCTACTATAGAGAATGAGATAGAAACAAAGTGTTGTTAGAGAGTTAAATGACTGAAATCAAGATTATGAAGGAAATATAGTTTATTATTGATCAAGTGACTATATCATTTTTCATATAATCTGGTACATCTTTAGTCACTGGATACATTCGGTTTATATTCATCCAAGAAATTGATCTGAGGTAGATGACCATTGGAGTAAATGGGTGAATTGGACAGTAGAAGGCAAGAGGGAAAATATTTATGATTGAAAGATTAGTCATGGAATAACCCACCAGTGATTAACATAGAATTATCTTGGAGATAGAGAATGAGCCTAAAACAAAAATCTCCAAAGAGAGTGGGAGAAAGCATGGATTATCAGATGACTGCAACAAAGGCAAAAAGTGAATTGTGTAAAACTAAGAGCTGGAAGTGTCAGTTTTTTAGTTTGTTTGTTTGTTTAACAACTATGTATTTAGCATTTGTATTCTCTGCTATACTTTAATTAAATGAATAAAAAATATTTTAATATTCATTGTTGTAGCAATGATGCCAAATATTATAAGTGCTTAATTAATATTTGCTGAATTAATGAATCAATTAAATGAAACACTGCATATGAATGTGTATTTTCCATGTGATGCCATAAATATATTTGGATCAAACTTTGTAATGATGAAAATTATTTCCAAAAAGAGGATATTATTATTACATGATGTGGGTTCATTTTTTTTTTTTTAAGTAGGCTCCACACCCAGCATGGAACCCAATGCAGGGCTTGAACTCATGACCCTGAGATCAAGACCTGATGTGAGATCAAGAGTCAGACAGACACTCAATTGAGCCACCCAAGTGCCCCATTGTGGATTCATTTTAAACTGCAGACATATCTATTTATTTTTATCTCATAACTTTGCTACAAAAATCATAGGTTGAAATCACCTAATTAAATCAAATCAACTTCAGGCATTACAATTGTTTTAAATGGAATTGCATTCATCTCAATGGAGTTAAGGGAAAGCATGGACAAAATGCAATCTACTAAGAGGGCCCTGCTACAGATTTTGGTATAATACTGACGTCTAATAATTTTCAGGTTTAACAGTAGGCAACATCACTGTACAATCAATTGTGGTAGGAATTAATCCTATATTAATAATGGAAAGTAGCCTTCTCTTTCTTGAATTAGATAACCACTCATAAGCAAATAAGAATGTATTCTTAATGCTGCCCAGATTCACCTCTTCACTGGTTACATTTACTGAAAGAATTAGGATGATGTTTAACTTGTAATATTTTCTCTTGTTAATGATTATGGAATTGGAGTGTGTGGGTATCTGACATTGCACTTAGGTCAACAGTTGATCTCTTCTTTGAGAACCCAAATTCATTCCAAAAGAAAACAATTATTTTTCTTTTGATAGGTCAAGGAACACTACATTCATCAAACCAGTTTAAAAAAAAAGGTTCTTGCATAAAACTTCATATTTAACTGTTTCAAACTATATTCCTTAGAAAGCAAAGTCTCTCCTTGGAGGAGCCTGGGTTGCTACAAGAGAAGTGAAGGGGAAATTCATGAATGTCCCTTTGTGCCCTTCAGCCTTCCTTTAACAAGAGAAACTCTACTTAAATCTGTCTCATGTGGAAGTTTTCCATATTTTTGTTAAAATGTTATATTGTTTGATGTCCTTTAGTGCATTTGTTTTCATTTCCTTTACTCCTAGTGCTGTGTGTTTAGGGATAGATATGAGTGCCAAACTCTTGGATTTATCATAAATAAAGGACCAGTTTGGGCTGTTTATTTATTCTAATGTTGTTGGTTTATTGCCTATGAATTCTAAGAACTTGCTATATTTGATTTAAAGTAGATGTAATTCATAAGATAAATGGTATTTTTCATAAATGCAAAGAGTTATGTTGTTGAAGTTGAAGCAGATTTACTCTGACTCTGAAGAGATTAGAATTACATTTAGCAAGTAGAAGTTTCAGGAGCCTGATTTTAGCTCTATATAACAAATACTGTGTGTGTGTTTTTTAATATGATACTGAATAAAAAAAATGGGATACTTCCTTTGATAGAGAGTTCTATGTCACTATATCTATTCTGCAGGGATGTATAGGGACTTTAATGAATTCATGGTTAGAGCAGAGAATTTCAAACATTTCTTCTGACTCTAACACTGTGTGAGTTGTCTTCATCTAAATTAGACTGATTACTTGTACAATGAACTTAATACATTTAATTTGATTTTACAGATTATATGAATAAGGCCCATCTGCTTATCTGATAAAAAATCTAAACCCTTATATTGGTTACCAAGATTGTTAATTTTATTACATATGCCTTAATTTGTTTGCCCACATTCTATTGCTGAAATGGAAGTAGATTTTTAAATTAACAGTTTTCAATAGATGTTAGCATTTGCTCACCTTAAAGGAATAAACCCCTACTTGTATGCAAATGAAACATTATTTTTAAAATTTGTATTTTGCTTCAAATGTTCAATTTAAATTAAAAGTGTCTTTTAAAAATTGGTTCAATTACCAAAATAGGTCTTAAGAAACAGTAAAATAAGTTCAGGAAAACTCTTTTGCTCCTGTTATGCTACTTCCTTGATATTTAAGTTACTTTCTTGTAAGGGTGTTTAACTTCTTGCATGTCCACTGGGATGCTATGAAGCCATAAACCAAAGAACTATTACTGCTTCCAAGATGGCAATGTATAGACTTAATCATATTGTTTAAATTGACACACCTCACAATAGTCAAGCATTCTGTGAATCAGTACTACCAAATCCCTATGCTTTAAATCGCTATGTTTAAGTAATCAACATGTTTTTTTCTAAGATCTAAGGCTTGACAGAAATTCTAGGTATAAAATAATTTACCTCCAAGATGCTGCTTAATCAAACAGTCAAGGGATTTGATGGCATGAACACAGCCCATTAATATCCTATAAAATGATGAGAAAGTTGAGATCTCACCAGGGCTGTATTTTTGCAAGTCTTTATGGTTGACATATCTTACAGAGGAGAAAAATACTAAAATACACTGTTCAGGATTAAAATCACATGTTTTAATCTCTGCTAAGATTATTTCTTTTTAAAAGCATATTATTTGAATTTCCAGCTTCCAGTACACCAAAAGATAGTACAGATGCCTAAACATTCAAAAAGATAAGTTTTCAAGTGTCAGAAAAGTATGCAATGTCTGGATATTATCAGACTCAGCAGACAGCCAGACAGAAAGAAATACTTAAATGCTTCACAGAAGCAAAAACAGTAAACTGATTAGAGAAGTTGCATTTTGGAATGATAGCAGTACGATTTATTCTGTCAGTGAATATTAAAAAATATCTTCTCTAAATGCACACACTCTGTTTTTAATTATTTTTCATATGAAAATAAAACAAATTTGACTTTAAAAATGTATTATAATTTGTTTTAGGCTAGACCTCTTTATAGTGGAATGGTTAAAATATCATAATTCCCTTAGCCATTATTGAGTTGTTTTGATACATCTGAGTGCTCCTACAGGCAATTTCATATTAGTGTGTGTATAGTCCATTATTTATTAATTCGTGTATTGATTATTTTAAAATCACATTTTAATTAATTTGTTTATGTATTTACTTATCATTTACTCTATAGATTTATTTAATAATCCAGGAAATATCAGGCAAGAGCTTAGACTACAAGATACATGTATTTGAGGTTTTGGCTAAAGGAAAATAAGTCATTAACATATAAATCAGGAAAGTCATAAAATAATTTTAACTTTTTTTCAGTTAGATCAAATGATTTATTTTATCTCTACAGTAAATACTACTGAAAGATTATATATTTGAACTGAGTTACTTTATCCAAATTTGTAACTTAGTGTGAGATTGACAATCTAAGGAAGTAATAAGACCTTTCTCTAACTTTATTTCAGACTTGCCATCTTTAGCATGGATATTTCAAACATATGAGAATAACCAAAATAGATAATATAAAAGTGACATGAAACTTCTGAAAAAAAGGTAATTTTATTTAATTAAATTAATAATTCTAGGTACTGAAAAACATTTTCCTATTTTTAATTCCATTATTGGTTCTCCTTGTGACAAAAAGCATTTTAATCATCTGTTTAAAGTCAGTCATTCTACCTAGATAGATTGATAAATACTCACTCTGGTCCCCAAAATGGGAAGTAATGTAAAGTCAAGTGGCAAAGAGTATGGAGTGCTAAGGAGGAGGAAAAAAAGAGTTGGGAACAGTAATTCTATCTACCACACACCTAAAAAATCCTGTTAGTGATTATTTTACATTTCAGGGACAAACATTTCCAGGGTTAAATGTACATGGTTTATTGCTCTGAATAAAAACATGAATCTTTACAGCACAAAAAGAAATTAGTCAAAATCTCCATCAGAATTTTAATTGAACATGATCTTGTCCAACTAGCTTCAGTGCATATAGAAAAAGTTCCAGATATTCTAGACAATGAGTATGGCCAAACAGTTTATTATTTTTTTTCAAGTTTTTATCTAAATTCCAGTTAGGCTTATTATTTTTTTTATAGTCAAGGTATGGAACCTAACAATGATTAAACAAGAGTTATATGGTTCTCCTTGTTTCCAAGGAAGTATACTACTGAATTTTACTACAAGAAACTAGATTTTAATAAGTATTCTTCAATAATAGAAAAAGTCCCAATTTATTTATTTATTTTTTTAAAGATTATTTATTTATTTGAGAGAGAGAGAATGAGAGATAGAGAGCACGAGAGGGAAGAGGGTCAGAGGGAGAAGCAAACTCCCTGCTGAGCAGGGAACCCGATGTGGGACTCGATCCCAGGACTCCAGGATCATGACCTGAGCCGAAGGCAGTCGCTTAACCAACTGAGCTACCCAGGCGTCCAGTCACAATTTATTTTTTAAATGAGCATCTAACATATATAAGGCCCTTTGCATTCATTGTAACAGTTCATCAGTATAAGATCCCATTGGATTATATTGTTGCTGTTGTTGTTGTTACTCTATTTTCCAGACAAGGGTAAAGGAAACACAACAGAGTTAAATTAGTTGCTTCAGTTAAAGTCCTGCTAATGTATTGATATAAAAATCTAGATAGCAAAATATAATTAAAGCTGTAGTACTTTAGATCTATGTAGTAACAATTATATATCATAGTTGAGATTTTGATAATAATAGAATATGGGGAAATGGGCATTACCATTTTGGCAAACTGGCATTATTTATTAAATTGAACATGCACATATTATTTCATGCAACAATTCATCCAGTAGGAGTATTTTTTTCACATATTTACTATCAACTGTACCTAAGATGCTTATTAATTAAGGTTCTTTAGAATATTATTTGTAATAACACACACAAAATGTAAATAACACAAACATTTAGTAGAAGGCTAATTAAATTCTTGATAACCAATCCATACTTTAAATGACTTTATTTTAAAAAATAAAAAATAAAAAAATAATTAATAAATGACTCTGCTGTTGTAATACACGTTCTTTAGGATATAAATATTTTTTTAAGATTTATTTATTTATTTTAGAGAGAGAGCAGGGAGTGGGTTAGAGGGTGGGCAGGGGGCAAACTCCCAGCTGAGTGTGGAACCCACGCAAGGCTCTATCTCAAGACCCTGAGATCATGACCTGAGCTGAAATCAAAGAGTCAAACACTTAACCGACTGAGCCATCCAGGTGACCATTTAAGATATATTATTAACTAAATTAAAAAGTAGTATATTGAAAATGTGGATAATACATTCCCACCTTATAAAAATGAAACATATGATTATAAGCAAATGTTATGTACTAATACATACGGAATTTTTTATGCTGTTTATGTTTTGAGAATGGAATTATGGGCCTAGGTTGGGAAGATGGCTCACATATTTAAATACATTTTTAACATTTAGGTTTTAAATAGGTGCAAATTTTTATTTCGTGATAAAAAAGGAGAAATAGTAATTTTAATAAAAGCAATTTAGTGTTATCATATGCTAACCACTGTACTAGCACTTTATATTCAACGCAATTTAATCCTCAAACCATTCTGAGGAAGATAACATTATTACCCTGGTTGTGAAGAGGAGATGAAGTAGAAAAGCAAAGAAGTTAAATAACTAAACACCAATTAAATAACCAGAAGTGCTAGGTTGAGAAGGCCAGGTTTATCTCATTCCCAAGTTTGTGCTTTTAAAT
This sequence comes from Callorhinus ursinus, assembly GCF_003265705.2. Classification (NCBI taxonomy): domain Eukaryota; kingdom Metazoa; phylum Chordata; class Mammalia; order Carnivora; family Otariidae; genus Callorhinus; species Callorhinus ursinus. The sequence continues at coordinate 114,290,202 of NW_027397066.1, read as the reverse complement.
ACTTCACTCAAACTTCACAAATCAAAATAATATCTAGTGTTGAAGAATAGAGTTCATATAACAAGCTCCTGGCCTACTTTTCATTTGACCTTACTTGCCTTACACTTAAACATAGAAGGAACAAGGGATTTTGTAAATTAGAGATAAATTAGCATCCAGGGAAATTTTTTTTTTGTCTGTAAGTGTAATCTGAATATTCAGTTCTTTTAAGAGAGATAGGAAAGGACCAATATTGGCGTACAGATAGAAGGCTCTCTCATTTCTGGCATGACCTGTGAAATGTCTTAATTTGTATCCTCATGTCTTTCCAATCCTAGTGCAAAGAGCTCAATACGTGTTGATCCTAAAACAAGTAATCATTTTAAATATAAATTATTTTTATTTTCTCTGTAAAAGACAAATATTTTGACATATTCATCTGTTCTTTAAAGCTTATCTTAGTAGTGGAAGCATCTGTGAAAAAACCAACCAGCTGTGAATGTAAATATAGAAACAGATTCAGTGTTTGCAACATGAAAGTTGGAAATATGCTGCTGCTTAACACGTGAAATGATAAATGACAGTGCTATACGCTAGAGAGTTTGCCATTCTAGAAATTCAACTTAATGCTAGTTTATCTCTTTGGGAGATGTTTGTTATTCATAGTCACATATTTTGCACTATATTTTTCTAGTGTGAATATATCCATGTGTGACTTATACCTCAAAAGCTGGTGAAAGATATATTTAGTTTTTCTTTCTTTCTTTCTTTTCTTTCTTTCTTTCTTTCTTTCTTTCTTTCTTTCTTTCTTTCTTT
>NW_027397066.1:114266423-114289397 GCF_003265705.2 Callorhinus ursinus | reverse complement strand
TTTCTTTCTTTCTTTCTTTCTTTCTTTCTTTCTTTCTTTCTTTCTTTCTTTCTAATAGATACAATCTTGCAGGGCACAAAAATACTACTTTATAAATGGTAAAAGAAGAGCAAAGTTTAAGGAAATTTCAGCTAAAACAATCCAATTAATGTGAACCTAAATTAGGCATTGTATTTTAAAGAATTAAAAGATAGGAAAACAAATTTCCTGAAGAAAAATATTTTCAGTTTGTTTTCTGAAAATAGGGTTGTATCCATTTCTCACTTTCTTTTATAGTCAATATAATCCCATATGAATTAAATTCAGAGTTAGAATTATGTGAAAAAGAGATTTTGCTTACAAAAATGCAATCATTTATTGTGTTATATTTGCTAAGACAAAAATTTACTCATATTTTTCAACAATGGAGATTGAAATAACTTAAAACTGTATTAATCAACTAAAAAAGTCATTAATCAAACACCCTGTTTTTCTAATCATTCAGATTTTCTGACATTTCTCTACAGAAGTGATAATGAACATCTGGTTTTATATGGTTAATGAGTGTGAAATGATATTGAATTTCTTTTTCCCTAGGGCTCCTATGTCATTTCCCTAACCCCATTAGAGAATAAGTGCATAAAAGTATAGCTATTTGTAATGCAGACATTAATGTGAAACAGTCACAGTACAACTTCTTAGTGTTGTCATTACTGGTGTATTTTTCAGAATGTGTAATAATTCTTACAGATTTAATCCATGTGACTACCACAAAAAGATGTTAAAATGAAATCCAGGGACTTAAACAGTAGAACACCAATGTATTTACCCACTTTTAATATAGAAATTGTGCTAGTGGAGAGAATCCTATAATAAAGCTATGAAAAAAATTGGAATTTTAATTCAAAATATTTGATTATGCCTTTTCATGGGAGAGGAAGACTATTACAAATGTATCTATTGGTCAGTAAGTTTATTAAGGAGGGTAAAAAAAAGAATAAAGAAGAAAGAAATTAAATTTCATAGAACACCATGTGCTTTATATGCCTGAAAATATGGCATTTGTTTTATATTTTATAATTTAAAAATAAGGAAATTTAGGTAACAAGAAGTTAAGTATCTTGCCCATGAACACACAAGTAATAAGAGGATTTGATCCAACTCTAGTCAACTTCAAAGCCCTTTTTATTTTTTCTTCCTCTTGATAGCTCATATTAAAATAGCATGGATTCTAGAGAGATTAATGGTAGAAAACAAACACACAAAAAGGTTTAGAAACAGTGCCACGGGTTTGTCACTATTTAAAATATAATAAAAGTATTGTTGTACATTGGACAATAATTCCATAAATGTTCTGGTAAATTTAGTCAGCCAGTATTTCCTTAAAATATGATTGAGGCCCATATACAGAAGGACTGCCAAGAGTGTTTTCTTAGAAACATTTTCTGGGCCCTACACAGATCTATTAATCAAAATCTTTGATATTGAAATGTGGTCATTTAGAGATGATAAATGTAATTCTCTAACTCACTGTTTAAACACAAACACACACAGATAAACAAGAACTGGTTGTCCATCAATACTAATGAATTACTGCAAGTTATCAACTTTGTAATTTTGGATAAAATATAACAGTCTATGAAATGTTTTTTGAGTGAAAGAAATAATGGCACTAAATTTATAGCAAAAACCTACTTAAATAAAAATGTACATGCATGCTTGATTATAAAAATTTTATATTTTATGTATGAATGTATGTTGAGCAAGCATGATTCATGAACATAATAAATACATACTATATTCTTGTATTCTAGTAGTTATTCTGGTTGAGGTGATCTTTCTCTTGCCCTGGATAAAAACTTAATAGACAATCTTATGGTCACTTAAAAGTTTCAAAACAGTCTCAATCAGAAACCCAGTCCAAGATATGAAGCAACACTTCAATCTACAAATAAAGCCAAATCTACAAAGTAAAGACAAAGTTGAAGAGAACCCGTAACTATGGAAGAAGAATGTGATGGGCTTTTTCTTTTTTCCTCTGATATGATTCACCCAGATCTAACTGAAGTGTCAGTGTCTTTGGAGCTTTTTTGTGGGAATGGAGAAATAAAAGAAGTAACAGGGATTTTCTTATTTGCTGATGGATTTCTGCTCTTTGGGTCTGGCAATGTTTAAAGTTGATTTCTCTAGTAACAAGGTAAAGACAAGGAGTGGGAAAGTCTTAAGTGGAAGGGAGAGTTGAAATATGAACTTTTCATCTTGGCCTGGAAAGAATCATGTTGGTCAAAGCTTAGCTTGTACTTCATAGGAAGTAAGTTAATGCCTGCCTGCCATGTAAGAAGTGACACCTGCCTGGGTGAACAACCATCCTGGTTTGCTAGGGACTGAAGCATTTCCCAGGGCTTGAAACTTTTAGTGCTCAAATCAGAAGAGTCCCAGACAAGCTGGGACAGGTTGGCCACCCTACTTTTAAGTCTAGAGCATTTAATTATTTTAAGAATAAAATCTCTTGTTTGGAAATTTAAAAATAAATACATAAAGTTGATTCCTTGGGGCTCCTGGGTGGCTCAGTTGGTTGAGTGTCTTGTGATCCCGGGGTCTTGGGATCAGTCCCGCATGGGGCTCCTTGCTCAGCAGGGAGCCTGCTTCTCCCTCTCCCTCTGCTTATTGCTCCCCTTGCTTGTGATCTGTCTCTGCTCTCTCTCCATCAAATAAATAAATAAAATCTTTAATAAAAAAAAAGTTGATTTGTCTCCCTGTGCTTTTTGGGCTTATTAAATGCTTTTCTTCTCCACTCCTTTGGTGCCACCTCAGCCCTGGTTGTCCATTTCACCAATATTCCAGTTGTTAGTCTTCTGGCTCCAGTTCTGCTGGACAGTGTTTTTTACCCAATCTTTTCACTGACAAAGTTTCTTATCCAACCTTTTCACTGACAGGTTTTAGAAATGTAGGGTGTTCAGCTTTCTCAGGCATGAGAAAAACAACTGTCTCCTATGCTTTCAATCAAGCTTTCTGAGTGATGTCAAGGAAGCATCCGTGAGAAAGGGGAATGAGAAGGAGGTGGTAAGAAAGGGAAATAAGACGGTAAGAAACGGAATCATATCTGGCATCAGCTCTCTCAAAAAAAAAAAAAAATCCCCAAAGTCCTAATTTGTTTTCCAAATATTGATTCTTTAAAAATTTTGAAATTGGAAAATGGCCAAGTAATATAAAATCAATTTACTTTTATTACTATTTATTCATTTATTCATTCAGTCATTTATTTATTTATTTATTTGTAATTCAGCATTTGGAAATCTGTCTTACACATGCTTTGGGACTTAGTGTCTATAGCACTGATACATAAGAGAGAAATGATAGGGGCGCCTGGGTGGCTCAGTAGGTTAAGCATCTGCCTTCGGCTCAGATAATGATTCCAGGGTTCTGTGGTGGAGCCTCATGTCAGGCTCCCCACTCAACGGGGAGTCTGATTCTCCTTCTCCCTCTCCCTCACCCCTCTCTCATGCTCTCTATCTGTATCTCAAAAAAATAAATAAAATCTTTAAAAAAATAAGAGAAGTGATAGCCCCATTTTTGCAGCCTGATATATATGTGTGTAATTACATGTGCATTTAATGGGTACATTCAGAAAGAAAGGGAAAAGGGAAAAAAAAAGAAGGGATAATTGTTTAATAATCCTTTAGTGATATTTAATATCATAATGCATTTTTAAGTGTTAAAAACATCTTCTCATGGTCAGTTAAAAATAATAATGATTATTTTAATTGAAACTGTGCTAATGGTTTCATAGGAATGAAATACAGGCATATATCGTTCATATATTGTTTTATTTTCCTTCCTTTGAAGTGCATTTATTGAAGACATTTACCATATAAGTACAATAATCTTGTTTTTTTATTTTATTACTCTTAATTTTGCTCCCCTTTCACTGTTCCTTTATTTTGTTTTCTTTGCAAAATCATCTTCCTCTATCTGTATATATTTTTTTAATTTAAATTCTATCTATCTATGTTTGTAATATTGGCATTCCTTAGAGCTTGTTTCTTGTCCCTCTCCTTCTCTTTCCATATACTCATTCCCTAGGAGATGTCATTGTTTCCTTGAAATTTATCTCCATTTAATTGCTGACGACTTCCTAGCATAAATTCTTTGCCTAGATTGCTCACTGGATAGTACCACTATCGTAATATCCACCTTTCTATATGACTTCACTATTGAATGCATTAAATAAAGCCTAAAACGGAACTCTCTTCAGTTCTCCCTTTCTGAGATGTGTGTCCTATCATTATTTTACCTCTTAATAGATGACATCTATTAATTAGTATTAATAAAGGACTCTATTCAATATAATCTCTGATTTCTTTCCCCCTTACCATCCCCCAGATCCAGTCTGTGTGAAGGCAAGTCATGTTAATTTAATTTCAAAATATATCTCAAACGTGAATATTTCCTTAGGGAAATCTTTTCTGCTGTCATTATATCCATGCTATTCTTTTTTTTTTTTTTTTTTTTTTTTACCAGACTACTACCACAGCCTTCTAAATATCTTTATATGATCACTCTTGTTTTTCTCCAACTTAGTCTGTGTCCAGCAGTTAGAAAACTCTTCCATATGCATAAACATTCCATTTTTTTTCATAGTACTTGGAATAAATTCCAATAAATTTTCCCTGAATTTTAGATCCTAAATAATCCAACTCCTACCTCTGTCTTCTGCCTCATCTAACAGACCTTTCCCTTAGGTAAGCTACAGCCCTCCTGGTAGTCGACCAGTTTCTCACACTCCCAAGATGTTTCTCAGATTGGGATTTGGTTACATATTATTTCCTCTTTGGTGAAAGCTCCATCCTCCACTTTTATTCTAGGTATCAATTACTGCATAACAAAATACCCCAACACTTAGTGGCTTAAAACAATAATCATTTATTAAGTCTCACAATTGTGTAGATTGCGAATTTAGCTGGACAGTCCTTCTGCTTTCCTTTGCATGGAATGGGATTGCTCAATGGCATATAGTTAGTGGCTGATCTAGTGTAGAGGCTTCAAGACATTTCATCTACAAACCTGGTACCTTACTGAGGAAAGGACCAGTCTCAGTTAGCCCATATTTCCTCTTCATATAATTTCAGGGCTTCTCCACCAGCCACCAGCCAGCTATTTGGACATAGTTAGTCAGGGCTCCAAGAGCATTCAAAGAGATCAGAAGTGAAAAGTAGTCTTTTAAAGCTAGTGTCTCAAAACTGGCAGATTCAATTCCAACACATTTTATTGGTCAAGGCAGTCAGAGTCTCCCAGATTCAAGACAAAGAAACATAAACTTCACTTCCTGATACGAAAAGTGTCAATGAATTGTGGACATCTTCATTCTGCCACAACCTCAAAGGTCTTGTTTATATTCTAAGCAAAATATTGCCTCCTCCTAAGTCTTCCCTAAGCAGCATTGTTAAATGGAATATCTACTATTGATATTTCTCTCAGAGCATTGTTTCCTTGTTTATCAACATTTGTGATTTATTATTATTATTATTATTAATTTTTTTTTTTTGGAGAGGGAGGGATAGGAGGGGGGGAGAGGGAGAGAGAGAGAGAGAGAATCTTAAGCAGGCACCACACCCTGCACAGAGCCTGATGCTGGGCTCGATCTCAAGATCAAGATCCTGAGATCATGACCTAAGCTGAAATCAAGAATCAGAAACTTGGGCGCCTGGGTGGCTCAGTTGGTTAAACGACTGCCTTCAGTTCAGGTCATGATCCTGGAGTCCCACATCGGGCTCCCCGCTCAGCGGGGAGTCTGCTTCTCCCTCTGACCTTCCCCCGTCTCGTGCTCTCTATCTCATTCTCTCTCTCAAATAAATAAATAAAATCTTAAAAAAAAAAAGAATCAGAAGCTTAACCAACAGAGCCACCCAGGCGCCCCTATTTTTTTAAAGATTTTTTTTTATTTATTCATTCAAGACACAGAGATACAGAGAGAGAGAGAGAGAGAGAGAGCATGAGCAGGGGGAGAAGCACAGGGAGGGGGAGAATCAGACTCCCTGTTCATCAGGGAGCCTGATGCAGGGCTTGATCCCAGGACCCTGGGATCATGACCTGAGCCGAAGGCAGACGCTTAACCATCTGAGCCACCCAGGCACCCCGCCCCTATTTTTTTAATTAAAAAAATTTTTCTATGCTTCATCTGTTAAGAAATAATTAGTAATAATACAAGAATGTTCACCTGTTTATTTCTGCCTTTCTAGTGGCCTAACATAGTACTGATAATATAGCAAGTATTGAGTGGATATTTAATAAATAACTTTTTAAGTAATAAATGCAAATTGATATTTTGTATTTAAACATTTTGCACAAATGCAGAGTACTGCAATTTTGAGAACAACTCCTATGAAAAAATGTGTGCAAACAAGTTTGTCATGAATTCAGGGTAAGTTACTATGGCTATTAAGGGATTTCAGAGGGGCTATGGAAAAAACAAATGAACAAGAGGATGCATTAAAAGAAACACAGTGAAAAAGTACTCAACATCACTTGGCATCAGGGAAATCCAAATCAAAATCTCAATGAGATACCACCTCACACTCATCAGAGTGGCTAAAATTAACAAGTCAGGAAATGACAGATGTTGGCCGGGATGTGGAGAAAGGGGAACCCTCCTACACTGTTGGTGGGAATGCAAGCTGGTGCAGCCACTCTGGAAAACAGTATGGAGGTTACTCAAAAAGTTGAAAATAGAGCTACCATATGACCCAGCAACTGCACTACTGGGTATTTACCCCAAAGATACAAATGTAGGGATCTGAAGGGGTACATGTACCCCAATGTTTATAGCAGCAATGTCCACAATAGCTAACTATAGAAAGAGCCAAGATGTCCATCGACAGATGAATGGATAAAGAAGAAGTGATACACACACACACACACACACACACACACACACACACACACACACACTGGAATACTATGCAGCCATCAAAAGGAATGAAATCTTGCCATTTGCAATGTGCATGGAACTGGAAGGTATTATGCTGAGCGAAATAAGTCAATCAGAGAAAGACATGTATCATATGATCTCACTGATATGAGGAATTCTTAATCTCAGGAAACAAACTGAGGGTTGCTGGAGTGTCGGGGGGCTGGGAGGGATGGGGTGGCTGGGTGATGACATTGGGGAGGGGATGTGCTATGGTGAGCTCTGTGAATTGTGTAAGACTGATGAATCACAGATCTGTACATCTGAAACAAATAATACATTATATGTTAAAAAAAATAAAGATAGCAGGAAGGGAAAAATGAAGGGGGGAGAAATCTGAGGGGGAGATGAACCATGAGAGACTATGGACTCTGAGAAACAAACTGAGGGTTCTAGAGGGGAGGGGTGTGGGGGGATGGGTTAGCCTGGTGATGGGTATTAAAGAGGGCATGTACTGCATGGAGCACTGGGTGTTATGCACAAACAATGAATCATGGAACACTACATTAAAAACTAATGATGTAATGTATGGTGATTAACATAACATAATAAAATTAAAAAAAAAAGGAAACACAGTGAAATAGAGTCATGGTGTTCCAAATATGCTGGTCAGTCACATTTGAAATGATATACCCAGGTCTGAGAGTCATATATTTAGAAAGATGGAGAGTAATAAGTATACGGAGTCAAGTGAAAAATGTAACATGAAATACTTCAGGGGACTTGGAATGTTTAGCTTATAAAATCCTGTGGGACAAATATAATTGATATCTTCAAATGTTGAGCAGCTATCACATGTAAGATTTTTTTCTATTTTCCTCAGAACTCTGATTAATAACCTGCCAAAGATGAATTTTACAATTAAAATGATACCTAACTAACCCAGAATGATTACTCTAAGGAAAAAAAAAAGATTTAACATGTTTCTGCCAGTATTTCTTTAGACTGCTATAGTTGCTTCATCTCCTCACCCCTGGGATTAGATTTGAAGTTTTCTTGTCATGGTGTAGTAATTACATTGATTTTCAGTCATAAAAAGTGGGTCAATTAAATACTTTTTCTTTGTCATATTAATCATTTACTTATTAAGGTATTAACTGTTTTAAGTACCCATACGGTGTAAAATCTCAGAAGCGTGGTCATGAGGAAATCATAGCAGACCCTGTTGCAGGGGTTTCTCTTTGTCAGAGAATACACCTGGGCTCTGGCTCGAGTGAATGAAAATAAAATTCAGCAAATTAATTAAAGCAGCGGGACTACCCTGTTCTCTCTATTTTCCTTTCAATTTTGTTGTGAACCTAAAACTACTCTAAGAAAAAGAATCTTTAAAAATCGGTATAAAAATTATAAGTTCCCTAAATGACCTATTTTCCAAATTTACTGAATTTACACACTGACCAAAAATTTATCTGTATAAACTGTTTTTCAAATTTGTTACAACACATATTTGATATTGCAGAGTTTTGACAGATTTTGAATATTATCACAAAGTTTGGCCTGGGCAATGTATTATTATTTTAAGTATCTGTTATTTATAGCAATGTCTAAAGATCTTTAAATTTTCAGATTGATTTCTTCAAGTTATTTTTCTGGTTTTTCGTACTTTTGGTTTCTTAAAATTGTGTCTATGAATTGCCAGGAAGAAAATCAGTATCAGTAGCGAACAATGTATCCTATGGCTAGTCCAATTGAATCCAAACTCATTTCTTGATGTCCTTATTTTATACCTATTTATACCTATACCTTGATGTACCTATTTTTTTTTCCAAAGGCAAAATTTAGCACAAACAGAAAAATAATAAAATCCTTCCTTTTTCTCTCCATGATACTCGAACTCTTTCCAGAGTCCATTCTTAAACTTAGCGTGGGGAACCCCTTTTTAACTTTGAAATTACCTCTCGTAAAGTCTTTGTGTTTGTGAGTGCCAGGGGATAGGGAAACAAAGTGAAGTCTTTGATCTTTTGGTCATTACTCTGTTTATAAATTGTGACAATACTTTGGAATTAATTGGATTTTCAAGATCGAGGTCTGCTTCAACATGAACCTCTAACAGTGTTAGATTTTGTTCAAAAAATAAACTCAACCCTTAAACATTTTTCTGCTTTTTAAGTATATGCTTTTGAAAGAATCTTAATACTTCATGATTAAAGTATAGCAAATATGTTGGCCAGCACTGTACTGTGAAATGTAGGGTCACCACTAGCTCATGTAAGAATGGTTGAGAGATCCAGCGCTTCATATTGTAGCTTCTCCCACTGCAAAGCAGAAAACATTGACACAGATACAGCTTGGGCAGCACTACGTTGGTGTTCTTTCAAAAACTGTTATGAAGATGACAATACAGCTTGTTCACAATGACAGCACTCAAATTTGGTAGTGAAAATAACCAGGGTCTTGTATGGCTTGTGTAATAAAATGTAAAGCGTATTAAGATATAAAAAATACATAGAGCAGAATGCAAGATGATTTCACTGTCCATGTTTCCTTCACTAAAGAGCAGATAAAGATTTATAACTACTATAATTAAAGCAACATTCTCTCATGTGATCCATTTTTTTTAAATTTTATTTTAGTCTGTGAGTTTTTCATATCATCTCATCCCATGCTGTGTGAGTTATATTTTTTCTTACTTCTTGATCTTATTACTAAGTCAGAGAAAGTTCTTAATCTTTGCTTATGTCCTTGATCAAATCCCTCTCTTTATATAAAAAGTCAATCATCAACTGATTTCTAGGAACCCTTTGCTTCTTTCCATGACCATAAATTATTTGAATATTTTCAAATTCAGAAAAATAATATAGCCTAAAAATAGTGATAACTTTACTGCTAAGTAGCTTCAGCTTTTCCAACTTGAGCACTTTGTTCACAAGTTTTCTGAAGTGCCTCAGTCTTTCTGACACCCTCCACATTCAGCAGGATGTGGAAATGGGTGAGTGTGGTATTACACCCAACTTTCCCTTACTCACCGAGGTGGGTTATTTTAAAGGACACACAGGCAGCATAAAATTTTACCCTTAAATAAGCATGCATTTTTAAGAAATATTCACTTCTTAAAAAATTATATAACCTGAATCCCATTATTATACCTTAAAAGGGGAACACTTCTTTAATATCATTTAGTATCCCTTCATGTTCACAAGTATTCATTTGTCTCGTAACTGTATTTTTTTAGATTTGAGTTTTTTATCTGACAGGGAGAGAGAGCACAAGCAGGGGGAGCAGCAGAGAGAGGGGGGGAAACCGGCTCCCCTCTGAAAAGGGAACCCGATGCAGGGCTCAATCCAGGGACCCTGGGACTGTAAACTGAGCTGAAGGCAGACCTTAACTGACAACCACCCAGGCGTCCCATAACTGTGTTTTTCAGTAGTGTTTTTTTTTTTTTTCATATCAAGATCCAAAAAAAAAAAAAAAAAAGAACCACATATTTCGTTTATTTTATATATCTTGGTCTCTTTTAATCTATAAAATCCCTTCACTTTTTGTCTTGCCCTTTATTTTTGTTTCATTTCTCCTATATAACTTTCCACATTTGGGGTTTAGTTAATTGCATCCCTATATCATTTAACATATTTTTCTATTTTCTATGTTTGATATAAAGTGATTAGATCAAATGGTTTAATCAAGCTCAATTTTTATTTTTATTTTTTTACCAAGAATATCTTATGAGTCTCAAGATACCTGGTCATCTCTCATTTTGTGATCTCCCTGTTATAAAATTCTCTGTCGGGGCGCCTGGGTGGCTCAGTCGTTAAGCGTCTGCCTTCGGCTCAGGTCATGATCCCAGGGTCCTGGGATCGAGTCCCACATCAGGCTTCCTGCTCGGCAGGAAGCCTGCTTCTCCCTCTCCCACTCCCCCTGCTTGTGTTCCTGCTCTCGCTATCTCTCTCTCTGTCAAATAAATAAATAAAATATTTTTAAAAAATAAAATAAAATAAAATTCTCTGTCAACTTTTCATTTAATGTGTTAGCAGCCATTCAAGATCATTGGTAACACCCATTTCTCCATTAGGGGATGCAAATTTGTGTTGTTTCAATGCTATAATTTTTTTCCTGGATATATTAGCTGTAATTCTTCCATGAAAAAATTTACTCATGAACTATTTGGTTACCCTTAAGTATATTTCTACACTAAAGGAAAGGTAAATGGTTCGCTTTTTCCTGTTATTTGTTAATTTCCAGAAAAATGAATTGCTGCCCTAGCAACTTCCAGAGGTAATCAATGAGATTTTTAAAATTATTATGAGCTCATGGATTTTTTTAAACATGTTTGAAGTGTTCATAGCAATAATTATAGTTCTTAATGTTTAGCCATACTGTTTTCAACTGGTGGAAACTCCTTTACTTTGACTCCCACAACTTTCCAACAGGACTCTAATAGTCTTTGTTGGTTTCTTTGTGTTGCTTTTTGATATGAAAATAATTCCAGCCTTATGTTGTACAGTTCTTATCAGAGAGTGGAATCTAACCTTTCTCCAAGAAGTTTTGATTTTACTAAGAAGTGTTACTTAGAGACCATAGTCTGGGTTCTTTATATCTGTTTTAACTATTGCTTCTGGGCCTTTTTAGTTTAGTAGCCAGAAAATAAACATATTATATTGTGGAAGAGAAAATAAACATACCATGAGTTCATATTCTAGTTGTAATTAAAATGAACAGTACTGAAGTTTTATCAATTTTTTTCCTTTTATTTTTTATCTCTCTGTTGTTACTCAAAATCTTATTTCCTAAAGACAATAAAATACTTGTTTTTGATTTATCATCTATGACTTTCTGTACCTACCTAAATGTACATATCTATCTACATGTAAATCTTAAAAGTAATAATGCCAATATTATTTCTATGAATATAGTTATCAAATACTATTTGATATTTCTTTTCAGTTCTTTTTAATCTTGACATATCGCACTAAGGATGTACTGTTACATTACTGTTTTAAGGTCATACAAAACAATTATTCTATGGTTAAGGCATCAAACTGATATACAATTTAGTTTTGTTTTCCACTTGTAGGGTTTTTTAAATTAATTTAGATTTATTTCTTATAATTATTTAAAACAACCAGAAGTCTCTAAAGTGTAATCTGTATAAAATACATTCAGAGAGCTATACCTTCAATTTCTTTTCCCTTAAGTCTCTTTACTTCTACTCTTTCAATAGTAATTTTCATTAGTTTTTTGTTTCTACTTCCACTTGAAAAATACAGGCATCTATTATACATATTATGGATGAATAGATTTATAGATTTACCTCCTTTTACATGTATTTCTTAATCCCTTCATAAATGAAAGGTAATATAATAATCACATTGTTTTGCTCCTTTAAAGTATTTTTAGGGATTAATCTATAGTCATGTATAAAGATTTTCCTCATTCTTTTTAGAGATTCACAGTACTCCATTCCATGGATGTTCTGTAGTTTCCTCAGCTAGTCCCTTGTAGATGAACATTTTGATTATTTCTAGTGCTTTTTTGTTGGACAAATAGGACAACAATAAATATCTAGAGTAGAAAATGAATCCTCCTATTGCACAAAATACACATCAGACCACTTTACCTGGAATAACATCAAGTAAGTCTATTGCCTTTAGAGTTTCAACAGGCATAATTTTTGACAATAAGAGTTATTTTTGAAAAGGGCTTATCTAATCATTTGGGCATCTTCTTTCAGCAAACACTCTCTTGGATCAGTGGCAGTGCTTGAAACAATATGGGTAGTTTATCAGTTTATTTGGTTTCAGAAGACCTAAAAATTTAAGGAAACTTTTAGGAATTGGTCCTACATCCTACTTGGTAGCCTTGATCCAACATGAAGGCTATATCGGCATTATTCTCTAAGTGGCATATTTTAGGCTAGCTCTTAGGTCCACCTATTTAAAGGGATAACCAGAGAATGGCCTTCTCCCAAAAGTGAGCATATACAAGGGCCTGCAGAACTGTCATACTTTTTTTTTTAATATTATCTTTGGGCTTTAGTGGTGTCCTCGTCACCAGAAGGTACACGTGTTATGGCTTACTCATCTCTTTCATGACCTATTCCCCTAGGGAGCAGCTCAGAACAACAAAGTCACTGAGAGTTGAAGAATATAGATTAGGGCAGTTAACCACCACAGTGCCCCTGTCAGATGTCCAGCTGGCTCACATATAACTGAACATAAGGCTGATTGGCTCTCTGCCCAGAGAAACCAGTGTATCCTGAAGGGTGTCATATTGACAATTATGGATATGCAAAATTGTTCACACATTCAAGGTTAAGAGCAACTTATTCTGAGCTCATATCTTTATGCGATTTGTTTGATGGCATATGGGGTCATTTTGGAGCCTAGTCTCTAGAGGTAAGAATTGTTGCTGCAACTCATTTGTTCTAAATTATTGTTGCTGTTCAAATAGTTTAAAAATTAATCATCCTTTTAGGTTTTGACTATTGTTTTAAATGATTACCTAAGGAAAATTGGGAAATAATGTAAATTAACACCTAAGTAATAAAAAAAATAAATGTATTGACCAGAGCTGAGTGTGACAATGATGGATGATCTCTACTGAAAATCACAGTGTCTACTTGATAATGATATGTCATCAAAAATAGCATAACAACATGACATTCAATAATTAAAATTGCCCTCCTGTATGTCTTGTAAGGGGATTCCCAACAAAATAATTAACTATTTTCTGGATTTCACATTAAAGATAAACTACCAAAATGTACTTAATGTTTTATAGTTTTTTTATAATTACTCTAGGCAGTGTCTTTATTCTGTATATTTATGATAAAACTTATGTCTTATTCATTTGAGGATCACATAATCTGTTCCATTTTGGAGGGACGATCAGAATATAATTATCTTTGTGTCAGAAACCTTGTATTTGGGGACATTGTCAGGGAAGATTTATTAAGTGCATTAATCCTCTTTTGAAAGAAAGACCAGATATTAATAGAAATATTTGGGTCCTATTTATGTCAGTAAAAGTCATATTTATTCTAAATCTATAAGGCAAATGCATTCTCAACCATTTCTCAGAAAACATAGGGAGAAATATTAGTTGAATTAATTTTTGAAATTATTCCTAAGTTTTCCAAATCAGTTGTCAACAAGTAATATTATGTTCATAAAAACATTATGGCATAAATAAGTTTGAATGAAATTTTAAAATGCTTCTCATTTTCTTTTTGAATATCTTATCATTATTAGAAGAGATTTCGTTCTTTTCCTATGAGCAACAATAAATACATAATATTTAAAATGACTCATGTTCTTTTGTTTTGATTTATGTCTCTTATTATAAGATCTTAGACTAAAAGATTCCTTTAGTTTATTAGAGTTTTAATGAGTTTAACAGTTACCATTTTATCCCTATTTCTACTTATCTGTGTATTTCCCATATTTGTTTTACCATCACTTCTGCATGTTGTAGTTAGGGTCTTCCTTCATTTGCCACTAGTTGTGAAGATGAGACTGCTGTTGATTTCAAGTAAATACTTGATTATTCACCAAATCTTGTGTAATGCCTACCACTGGCAAACACTTAGAAAAATACGGGGAAATCCAAAATGAAGATACTTTCAAATAACTTATAAAATACAAAAAGAATGGGCATTGTTATGAGTACATATTAAAATGTTTAAGTAGTTCTATTTTTATTCATCTTAGGGTGGTAGAACCATACTTAACTAAACTTATTTTTAATTTTAGCTTGAAAATAAGACATTCAATTTAGATGACCTAATCTACTTGTTCCTGTTTGAGCATCAACTGTTTCTTACCACCTAAAATTTGACTTTTTTTCCCCCGATTCAATTCTTGTTGTCTTTCAAAAAATGCATTTTTCTAAAACAAAATTCTTAATCGCATTCCACTTGAATTTTCTTTTCATTTTACCATTTGTCAATATTTGGGTTCTTTTAATACAACTTTACTAATTTTGTATTGCTTTTAAGAATTTTAAAATTTTCTTCTACAATATATATTTTGTATCTTGAACCCAGTTGCATATTTCTGTATTTTGCATTCCTCCCATGTCCTTAACTAATTATAAGTGAGTCAAAGGTACTAATTACTACAATAATTTATAAAGTATGATTGACGATGTGAGAGTCTTCAATTTATAAGTATCTTAGGTAAAATATTGAGAAAAGATAGTAAAACAAGCCATGTGAGGGTGTCCATAACTGTTTTTTCTTCTTTGGAGAATAGAAATATATATATAAGACAATAATTTTAAAAAAATAGTTAATTACTGTGGTAAAATGAAAGATTACCCCAAAGTCTTCACCCCTCCCTGAATTCACATACTTATCATTGCCTTGATTGTAAGAAATTTTATCTCCCTACTCTTTGACTTTTCACTTTGGCCATTGGCATGAGGCAAAAGTGAGAGGGAGGTGGTATCAAGTCTAGGCCTCACTTTCTCTCTTGTGTCTTTCCCATTGCTGTGAGAATAACATGACCTGGCTAGCTTATTGGTGTAAGCTGGATCCACTTTATGATGAATGAGCACATTACTTTGATGTTCGCAAGTCTACCATGAAACAACACATCACCCAGGAGCCATCAAACTAATGCATAGCTCAGGCTACAGCTTAAGGATGAAAACCTGCAGGATTTCAAGACTTTCTGAGCCAGTGGCCTTCATATAGTATTGTGTTACTTTAGGTGGAATACATGTGTCTCAGAACCAGGGAATGGGAGAAGCACTTACTTGGGGAATTTCTGCTTCCTATTTTCACAGTTTTAGTCTCTGCTGGACTGGAGGTCCAAGTTTCCGTGGAAGAATAATCTAATAGAATTAAGATTCCACTAAACAAAAGCTCAGGCTGCCACCTGATCACTTGTGTTCTTCAGTCCAGTAGACCAGCAGACAAAGAAAGGAACCACTATAATATTGTGACTAATTAATTCTGATTATCATGAGATGGCAGTTGTTACTACTTGTTGGGGGCAGAAAATATGCCTGGGACTTGATAGATTTATTCTTTTTTTTAAAGATTTTATTTATTTGAAAGAGAGAGAGTGAGAGAGAGAGATTACAAGAGGGGCTAGGGTCAGAGGGAGAAGCATACTCCCCACTGAGCAGGGAGCCTGAAGCAGGACTTGATCCAGGGACTCCGGAATCATGACCTGAGCCGAAGGCAGTCGCTTAACCAACTGAGCAACCCAGGCGCCCCTGACCAGTGTGATAATGGTAGAGCTAGAATTAGGAATAAGTTTCTCTGATTTTTGCTATAGATTCTGTCAGTTATATAATGTTTTTCCTCTTTGTCACTTCATCTGTAATTAAGCTTAATGCTTACCCAAGCTCTTTCACTTTGAACTCTAGGAGACAGAGTGTGCCACATATATCAAGAAACACTTCTAGTCATACCAAAGCTATTCTGAACAGAGAAGTTTTACCTGTATTATTTGAGAATGACATTATTTCTGTGTTTAAAAAAGACGTAGGTTGGGATATAGATGGTCTTTAGTGCATAAGGGATTAAAATAAATTTATTGTGGGACGCTTGGGTGGCTCAGTCGGTTAATCCTCTGCCTTTGGCTCAGGTCATGATCCCAGGTTCCTGGGATTGAGTACCGCATCTGGCTCATTGCTCAGCGGGGAGTCTGCTTCTTCCTCTGCCTGCCACTCCCACTGCTTGTGCACGCACTCTCTGATAAATAAATAAATAAAATCTTTAAAACGAAGGTGAGACATTGTCTGCTAAGATCTATTCATGCACCACACTATAATCACTCAACTTACAAATGTTTCTTAAAGGTAAGTAAGCAGTCACAATATTTGAAGAAAGGATTTATGAGAGAGAGTCAAGCTCTACCCCTGCTGAAGATGTTACTCTTGAGAAAATAATTAATATTCATCATTTTTCTCTTCTGTCAAATGTTCTTGATGCTTTTCACTCCTGACTGGACTCTATGCTGATTTGTATTGTTGAACATGTAAAGTAGCCCAAATCTATATTCCCAAAGACATCTTTACCCCTGGCTATCACGCTGTTTCTAAGCATGTTGGTGCAACTGCCCAGTCACAGTTATAAATCTTTAAAAATAATAAATAAATAAATAAATAAATTTATTGAGGTATTCAAACTAGTGTCTTGAACAAAGTCCCCAACAGGGGGAAAACAATGAAAACATGTAATAACCATGTCTTATATTTACAAAGAACATTGTAAACTAGAAGGTATTTCCACTCCATATCTCAAGGTTCACAATGACTCTTGAAGTGGGAATTAACTGTGGCCATCTTATATAGTAAGCAATTCAGACTCTGAACTGCGAAGTGGATTGTTCATTGTTAAATGCATTTAGTAAGTACTTAAGTCAAAACTACTAATTAGCTTAAAATTAAAATAAAATACTTTTTATAAAACAACATTATGTGTAAATAAACTATGAATTAAAAGTAACCTTATGTTAGAGTCAAAATACAGGCTAGGAAATAGATCATTTTAAAACTCAGTATGCTAATTAAAATCCACAGGAGAAATTGCTCTCACTAATCAGTACCAAGAAACACTTGGCTTCCACTGATGACTTAAATGCTTTCATCTGATCAGTACCATTACTAAACTAAAATCTGGAGAGACAGAGGCCTACAGAGAGAAATAAGATCCTAGCATTGCTTTTCTACAAGCTACAGATTACTATTTAAGCTAGTAAAACAAATAAACTAGACATTTTTAGTGAACTCCTAAAATCTGAATATGACCTAGGGTGAGAGTGTAAAGCCATTAAGGATTGCGGACATGCTAAGTTTGAATTCTCTTGCAGGCTTTTTCTCCAAGTACTCCTTAGCAGTCCTCAGGGAAGACCAGGCAGAATTCAGAGAAATCCTGCCCGTAGTGCTACCTGGGTGAGAGGAACAGTGCTAAAAGTCCAGCCAGACTCATTTTCACTATGATATTTACCTATGTGTCTGTTCTTGGTATTTATTATTTAATATTTCTCCTTATTTTGGGTATGATTTTCCTACTTTTTTTTCTACTTTTTTTTTTTGCTAACTTTTTCATTTGATGCAGTGGGCAGGCAGGCATTGAGGAATTTACCTTTTTGTATGTTGGATATTTTTATACCTGTATAAATATTCTTGAGCTTTCTTTCTTTCTTTTTAATATTTTATTTATTTATTTATTTGACAGAGAGAGACACAGCAAGAGAGGGAACACAAGCAGGGGGAGTGGGAGAGGGAGAAGCAGGCTTCCTGCTGAGCAGGGAGCCCAATGCGGGGCTCGATCCCAGGACCCTGAAATCATGACCTGAGCCGAAGGCAGACGCTTAATGACTGAGCCACCCAGGTGCCCCTTGAGCTTTCTTTCTGAGACACATTTAAGTTATTGGTAAAAGTTTGATACTTGGGGCGCCTGGGTGGCTCAGTCTGGGATCAGGTCATGATCCCAGGGTCCTGGGATCGAGGCTTGATTCGGAGCCTGCTTCTCTGTGTGTGTGCTCTCTCTCATTTCTCTCTCTCTCTCAAATGAATAAATAAAATATTTTTAAAAACAGTTTGATCCTTTCGTGTCTTACTTTTAGGATTTGTTGAGCACATCTAGAATAGTGCTCAGTCCATGAACTAATTATTTCTCCACAACTAAAGCAAGATAGTCTGTGTTCTCTGCACATTGTTACATGAATTCGGAGGTCTCACAATTTGATAGTGAGATAGGAACCATTACCAGTGGGGTGTATTGTGCCAGGCACTGTTGCTTCTAATCTTTTTGTGTGGTTCTTTTTTAGGTTGAGTGTTTATTTCCCATAGTCATGTGCAGCTGAATACTACAGAACCTCTGCGGATCCTTGCAGTTCTCCCTCTGTGGAGATCTCTCCTCTCATCCTTCGTCCCACGAACTCTGCTCCTTGTTCTCTACCGATTCTCTGCTCCATCGCAACCCATGAAGTTGGTCAGCCTTTCCTTGGTTTGTCTTCCCTGTGCAGCAGACTTGAAACTCTCTCAAGGGAATAAAGTGAGCTAATTGTAGGGATCACCACATTTGTTTCCCATCTCTCAGGGATTAATATCCTTTGTTGCCTGATTGCCAATGTCTTTGCAAGACATTGTTTCATTATTTTGTTCATTTTCTGGCTATTTCAGGTGGGAGGCTCCACCTTGTTAATCCATCGTGGCCAGAAACAGATAACTTCATTGTGATTATTATTCTCGAGGAATGAGATAATCTTCAGAAAAACAAATACATAAAGTAGCATCATTTGAGAAACTTTTAAATGAAAGGATAAAAAATATTTACACATAAAAATGGTTAACATAGTACATCTGAGAGAATTCAGTTAGCTACCATTGGATACAAATTACAATATAGAAGAATGAAAAAATAGTACCAAAAATTTTTATGCAAATCCTAGGCTGTTCTGAGGAAGCTTTGACTAGACAGAGACCCATCTATAGTCTATAGTCCCAGGACTTGTAACACATAATTCACAGGGGCACAAACAATGCAGTGAGAAATTTCTGTGGTTCAGTTCTTTCTTCGTGTACACACCTTTGACTTCCTTGTGACCTCCTAACAAAAGCTGGCTTATTTTTTTCCCTAAATTGTTCCCTTGTAAGCAAAATAATATATCCCTAATTTTGGCTGATCAACATCTAGACTTGACTCCCTGGATTTCTGAAAGTTAGCACGTCAAAGGTTTCCCAGGCCCACGCTTTATCTATGTATTAGAATAGTGGAGTTATTACCTAGAAGTGCAACCCAAATCTACCAAATGGTGGTCCCAGTTGTTAAACTTTCTGCAATTCTGGAATCTCTGTGCCTTAGGTGATTTTTCTGTGTTCTTGCATATGCTACATTTAAATAAGCAGGTTTAATTTCAAGACTAGGCTATTCAAGTTTGTCCTACTTACAGCAATCAATTTAATATATCGAATTTTTTATGCACATTATTCCATGGTCCCATGGTTTGGAATATATGTTCTATTCAATAGTCTATATCTTCTTTTTTTAAAAAATGATTTTGTTTATTTATTTATTTGAGAGAGAGAGAGTGAGCAAGTGGGAGGAAGAGGGAGAGAGACTCTGAAGCAGACTCCACACTGAGCACAGAGCCCCACACAAGGCTCATGTGCTCATGAGCTCAAGTCCCATGACCGACCACAGGATTAGGACCTGAGCCAAAACTGAGTCAGACACTTAACCATCTGAGCCATGCAAGCACCCCAGTCTATATCTTCTTTTCACATTCACATTCAAACACACATATGCACGTAACACATACACAAACACAAACACAGAAAATAAAATTAAGGTAAAATAGTATAATTCAGCAAATTTTCTTAGCTAACCCAGATCTAACAACTAATCTCTTGGCATCTGCACATAACCACTTTATGCTTCTTAGCATATTTTATTTAATAGTATGTACTTAGAGTATACTTTTTCTATTCCATAATCCCTATTCTATACCCATCTCTCTATATCCATTATCTCTTTTTATGTCAGTCTTCCCAAACAGATCTTAAGAAAGTTTGGAGAGAGATAGAAAAAGCAACATATATATTTTTTTAATATATTACATTCCGTAATATGTGTCTGTATTTTAAGTACATTATTAAGAAAAATCTAACTTTCCTATGACTTAAAAGTTTTTTCTCACAATTTTACTATTGATTAAAATTAGGTTCAAGAAGATTGCTTTTCAAAGTTGAAATATGTGGCACAGGCAGGATTTAGTTCCAGTTAAAACTGGTGCTATATATCTCTTGGTCCTGATCATGTCATCCAGGTCTTATTTATTATAGCACCTGCATACATATTTATTGTTTGAATGAATATTACCTCCATGTTTTCTCCCTCATTGATTCATTCATTTGTTTATCTTTGTGTTTACTTCTGGTCCCAATTACATGTTTAGCTCTTTACTCAAAAGCACTAAAAATGTTTGGCACACATATGGTGGGGACTAACAAATGTTTATCCATGATAATTCATCTTAGGAAATACATGCTTACTATTTTCTTTTGATGAATGAAATGAATTCAAGCTTTGTGATTTCCAGGTTAAAGATAGGCAATCATATGGAATCCCAGAAAAATGAGCTGCTCAAAATAGAGAGGAAAAGAGGAATCTATTTTTCTTTATCTGTAAGAGATATTGGAGTTACTAAGCACTTTCAATAAGTAGCATCCCTGTAAATTGTCCGTTGAGTTCTGAGAAACAAAAAGAGTGGTAGATAGAAAACAAAACTCTTCCATTACAATTTATAAACAGTACGTTGGAATACTAAATATGTATAAAACCAATAATAATTTTGTATTCTGCAACTTTACTGAATTTGTGTATCATTTCTAGCAATTTTTTGGTGGAGGCTTTGGGCTTTCTATTTGGAGTATCATGTCATCTGAAAATAGTAAAAGTTTGATTTCTTCCTTGCTAATTTGGATGCCTTTTATTTTTTTTTGTGTGTGTTGTCTGATTGTTGTGGCTAGGACTCACCATAATGAAGCAGCAGAGAGAGAAATAAAGGAATCAATCCCATTTATAAATGCACCAAAAACCATAAGATACCTAGGAATAAACCTAACCAAAGAGGTAAAAGATCTGTACTCTGAAAACTGTAAAACACTGATGAAAGAAATTGAAGATGACACACAAAAAATGGAAATATATCCCATGATCATGGAATAGCACAAATATTGTTAAAATGTCTATACTACCCAAAACAATCTACACATTTAATGCAATCCCTATCGAAATACCACCAGCATTTTTCACAGAGCTAGAACAAACAATCCTAAAATTTGTGTGGAACCACAAAAGACCTTGAATAGCCAGAGTAATCTTGAAAAAGAAAAGCAAAACTGGAGGCATCACAATTCCAGACTTCAAGTTATGTTACAAAGCTGTCATGATCAAGGCAGTATGGTACTGGCACAAAAACAGACACATAGATCAATGTACCAGAATAGAAAACCCAGAAATGGACCCACAACTATATGGTCAATTAATCTTCAACAAAGCAGGAAATAATATCCATTGGAAAAAAACAGTCTCTTCAACAAATGGTGCTTGGAAAACTGGACAGCAACATGCAGAAGAATGAAACTGGACCGCTTTCTTACACCATACACAAAAATAAATTCAAAATGGACGAAAGACCTAAATGTGAAATAAGAAACAATTAAAATCTTAGAGGAGAACACAGGCAATAACCTCTTTGACACTAGTTGTAGTAGCTTCTGAAGAGATTTGTCTTCTGAGGCAAGGGAAACAAGAGTAAAAATAAATTATTAAGACCTCATCAAAATAAAAATCTTTTGCACAGTGAAGGAAATAATCAGCAAAACAAAGTCAACCTATGGAATGGAGAAGATATTTGCAAATGACATACTGATAAAGGGTTAGTATCCAAAATATAAAAAGAACTTATAAAACTCAACACCCAAAAAAAACAAATAATCCAACTAAAAAATGGGCAGAGGACATGAATAAACATTTTTTCCAAAGAAGACATACAGGTAGCCAAGAGACACATGAAAAAATGCTCAATATCTTTCATCATCAGGGAAATACAAATGAAAGCTACAATGAGCTATCACATCATACCAATCAGAATGGCTAAAATTAACAACACAGAAAACAACACTGTTGTTTTCTATAGAAAAACAACAGTGGTGATTGGCAAGGATGTGGAGAAAGCAGAACCCTTTTACCTTGTTGGTGGGAATGCAAACTGGTGAAGCCACTCTGGAAAACAGGATGGAGGTTGCTCAAAAAGTTAAAAATAGGGGTGCCTGTGTGGCTCAATCAGTTAAGCATCTGTTCTTGGCTCAGGTCACGATCTCAGGGTCCTGGTACTGAGTCCCGAGTCAGCCCCCCTGCTCAGTGGGGAGTCTGCTTCTCCCTCTCCCACTGCCTCTTCCCCAACTCATGCTCTCTCTTGCCCTCACACTATCTCTCTTTTTCAAATAAATTAATAAATAATAAATAAAACTTTAAAAAATTTAATAATAAATAAAATTAAAAAAATAAAAATAGAACTACCCTATAATCCAGTAATTACACTACTAGGTATTTACCCAAAAATACT
>NW_027397066.1:114254921-114266323 GCF_003265705.2 Callorhinus ursinus | reverse complement strand
TATATATTATTATTCTATAATATTCTATATATATAGAATATTACTCAGCCATCAAAAAGTGAAATCTTTCCATTTGCAACAACATGGATAGAGCTAGAGAGTATTATGCTAAGTGAAATAAATCAGAGAAAGACAAATACCATATGATCTCACTCATATGTGGAATTTAAGAAGGACAAATGAACATGGGGGGATAAAAAGAGACAGAAACCAAGAAACAGACTCTTAACTTTAGAGAACAAACTGATGGTTACCAGAGGGGAGGTGGGGTGGAGGGATGGGTGAAATAGGTGATAGGAATTAAGGAGGGCATTTGTGATGAGCACCAGGTGTTTTATATAAATGTAATTTATGTAAATTGGAATGTAGTGATTCAACGCTAATAATACACTGTATGTTAACTAACTGGAATTTAAATAAAAACTTAGGAACAAATTTAAAAAAATTAAAAAAACAAATTCTCAGATCAAAAAAAAACACAATAATGAGATTCTTAATATCATATGTCATAATTAATAGTTACCAACCAAGTCACAGTAGCATAGAATAGACCTACCCCTGAAGGAACAATAGAGAATGGATTATCTCTGTTAACTTCCTTACTATCAAGATAAAGAAGGACAGAGCTTAGCAAAGATGCCTGGTTGATTATTTCCAAATTTACCAGTCTTAAAATTACTCCATCTCCCATGGGCAGAGTGAATAAAGGGAGAGATGCTAGGAATTAAGGTAATTCAGAAGCTTTCTCACAGAATAAATCATCACACAGAGAAGAATCTTTCTCTAATACTTTATAAGTTTAGTTAATAGTTATGATCACTGGCTGAAAGGAAAACATATGGAAACAAGTTCATTCTGGATTTAAGAGTGGTGATTATCAAGCATATTTTACTGAAGCAAAAATTATATTTCCGAGATTCTAATACTCATCAGGAATTTTAGAAAATAGACTATTTTGATATTCTTAAATTTGCTTCCACAACAGTGTCAAATAGCCAAACTCGCTGAAAGGTAGGGAAACCATTTTCAATGCATCTGCGAAGCTCTTTCAGACAATTTGATTTTTTTTAGGTAGTAAGTTCTGAAAAAAAACTGTTGAAAGCTATCTGACCTGAATTTATTCCACAAAATTTTATTCCCATCTGAGAGTGTGCCTGTGATTTATTCTCTGTCACTGCTGTATCTACACTAATGCACCATTATGCATAGCTGATGTTTCAGATGTATAACCATCACTCTTCCTGAAGCCAGAACTTTATGATTACGTCAGACATTGTCTGGCATAATGTATTTAGCTAGTTGATTTTACCTCTACAGTTTCTGATGAATCTGGAATAATTACTTAAATATTTACTCTTCTATGTTTAAAATTTGCTAGAACAAAGAGATTATGCATGCAGAGTGTGCAGGGGGGTTGAAGATAATAAATGATACATCGAGCACAGCCTAATGTGGCTTTACTGGAGTAGAAACAGTGGTAATAAATCACCTGCCAATGTTGATAATAAAATACTGCATTGGCCTCCATCAGCCACAAGAGAAAGGTTAAATGTTATTTCTCACAATAACCCTGTGGTCTTCATAGCTGACACTTCCAATATTAAATCCCATCATTATTTTCTATAGAAAACATTTGATCTTTATTCCTAATGGGACACTTTTATAAATAACTACTTTGCAAATATCTAATATCCTTGAAATACCTTCATTCATTTTATGGTTATTTTACTCTATAAAAGTATCTCTCCTCTTTAGTACAAAACTATTTTTATGTAATGGGTAGCTTTAGGAGGTTGAAATTTATTCTGGTCAACTATAAGGGAACTTTTAATGATTGGATTCATATGAGCTCAGTGTTGGTGTAGGTTGCAAATTGAAATATTATCCCTGAATAAGCTCAGTGATTTATGTTCTAGTTTATTTATTAAATCAAATCTCAATTTTGTTCATATTGCATTCCAAATTACTCTTATATCAAACACCAACCTTATCTCTTAACCTATCTATTCAACAATTATTTCCTTAATATGCTTTCTGTAAACAATTAATTGTTATACAGTGGGTTTGAAGGGTATGTTAGTCTCAAAGGAAGGCATGAAATGTATTTAAGATGTACACATGAGGCTTACATTTATGAAGGTACTGAAATATATACACATAAGCTTATATTTGTGAAGATATTGACATATGCACATGTAAACTTATGTTTATGAAGATATTAAAAATGTACACAAAACTAAATGATAGCAGACACTTCCAACCATGGTCACAAATGAAATCCCACTATTTGTGACCTCACCTATACCTGAAGCACCTCCATTACCTATTGCAACATTGCCCACTCTTATTTCTAGTATCAAATTGGAAACCTGGTTAGACTTACAAAATAGTTTTTCAGCTGTGACAGCCATATGGTTATCCTTCCTGTGCTTCCTCTGTTCAAGGGACCATTTTAAAGGAAACATCCTATCAGTAAACAGGAGAAGACCAAGGTTATTAAAATAGTTTTATCTCCTGACATTCCCCAAACAACAAATCTTCAAGGTGTCAGAGCAGTCCTGGGTAATGTGCAAAGTAGAGAGAATGCCTTCCTGCACAACTCGCCACAGAGATTTAACTGAGCACCTAAAGCAGCATATCATGTGACCATTCACACACCCCTTCACAAATCCAAAAATGATTTCTGGACAATTCAACTCAAGACCTTGCTTTGAAAAGACACATTTCTTTGATAAAACCATCTTCTATTTCTACAAGCTTTCAAATCTTTACATACAGTTTTTCTGAACTTGGAGCTACAGAGTTGCTCAGGCAACCTAACTTGAGTATAGTCTTTCCTTTCCACTACAGGACTGTGAACAACTTAAGAGCAAATGCTGTTATCTTTCTCAAAGCTGTATCCCCATAAGAATTCTTGGCATAGAATGGTTATATCCCCAGGGTTGTTTCTGGCAAAGGTCTTTGCTTCTATTTGTTTCCTGTACTGAAAATGAGAAAGATTGAACCCATGTTAATACTTACTGTATCCCCAGCACAGTTCTGGCATTGAATAAATTAAGGACAATTGGATGGTTTTTCCAAGGTGGTTTGGTCTATATAAAAAGATCATTAAAGGGCACCTGGGTGGCTCAGTCGTTAAGCGTCTGCCTTCGGCTCAGGTCATGTTCCCGGGGTCCTGGGATGGAACCCTGCATCGGGCTTCCTGCTCAGCGGGAAGCCTGCTTCTCCCTCTCCCACTCCCCACTGCTTGTGTTCCCTCTCACACTGTCTCTCTCTCTCTGTCAAATAAATAAATAAATCTTTTAAAAAAAGATAATTCAATATTCTACATCATACAAAACTAAAAATAATGTATATATTCATTATATTTGAAATTATGACTTTTCAAGTTTTTCTTTGACAATCAAGTTTTGAAGTATATAGGATCAATTATCTGTTTTCAGGACAAAAGTACCTAAGTACCTTTAAATGGCTTAAAAATATAATAACAGAATATTTCTCCAGGACATAGAAACTAGAATTCATTTCTATAAATAAATTGTCACCCTTTTTTTGGTCTTTGCAGCAATCCCTATTAGAACCAAAATATGGACAAATGGAAATGATAATTCTCTATTATTATCTATATTATTCTCTATTATTATCTATATAATTTTCTATTATCTCATATTTCCATTCAGTTATCTTATACTTGAAGCCTACAACCAATCAGGGAATGCATATCTTTCTCTTAATATTCCTGTATTATATATTCCTCTATTACAATCTTCTTATTCTATAAATCATATATTTGGATAATTTGGGAAGGTGAGTTGCATGTACTACTATTACAATAGAACTCTGAATTCTGTGTGTAAATTTGGACATATTTCAAAAGGAGAGAGACTATAGATTAGGTCAGCTTCTTAAAGGTGTTTGGACCCAAGAAGATTAAAGGTCCAAACCATGTTCTTCATGTTCAGAATATACCATCCTCACAATATCTTAAACCAACACTTTTTAGGGACACCTGGTTGGTTCAGTTGGTTAAGTGGTTGACTCTTGATTTCACCTCAGGTCACGATCTCAGGGGTTCTGCCTCTGCTCCTCCCCAGTTTGTATGTGTGAATGCTCTCTCTCTCTCTCCTCTCTCTCCCATCTCTCTCTTAAAAAAAAAAAAAACACACACACAAAAACAAACAAAAACTTTTTAAATCTAATGCTCCTACTCTAAAACAATATTTTCTTTCAAATCACTTAGCGTGATTAAGTTTGTCCATAATCAGAAATTTCTCTATCTAGCCAGACATAATCCTAACAAAAAAAATCATCTTCAAATTAGCTTCCACATGTTGTACAATTTGCAAAGCCAAGTTCTATAGGTGACTAATATTATTTATAAATATTCACAATACGTTACTTTATTCAGACATATGCTGTATATTAAATTACACCTTGGTCTTTGCCTTCATTATTCCCTGGCCTTATTACCATTCCTGATTCCAAGTCCCATACTGTTTTTGTTTTTGTTTTTATTTTATTATGTTATGTTAATCACCATACATACATCATTAGTTTTTGATGTAGTGTTCCATGATCCATTGTTTGCGTATTACACCCAGTGCTCCATTCAATATGTGCCTTCTTTAATACCCATCACAAGGCTAACAAATCCCCCCACTCCCAGCCCCTCTAGAACCCTCAGTTTGTTTCGCAGAGTCCATAGTCTCTCATGGTTCGTCTTCCCGTCCAATAACCCCCTCTTCATTATTCCCTTCCTACTATCTTCTTTTCCTTCCTTTTTTTTTTTTTTAAACATATAATGTATTATTTGTTTCAGAGGTACAGGTCTATGATTCAACAGTCTTACACAATTCACAGCACTCACCATAACACATAGCCCCCAGTGTCTACCACCCAGCCACCCCATCCCTCGCACCCCCCACCACTCCAGCAACTCTCACTTTGTTTCCTGAGATTAAGAATTCTTCATATCAGTGAGGTCATATAATACATGTCTTTCTCTGATTGACTTATTTTGCTTAGCATAACACAATCTAGTTCCATCCATGTCATTGCAAATGGCAAGATTTCGTTTTTGAGATGGCTACATAATATTCCATTGTATGTATATACCACATCTTCTTTAACCATTCATCCGTTGATGGACTTCTTGGCTCCTTACATAGTTTGTCTATTGTGGACATTGCTGCTATAAACACTGGGGTACACATACCACTTCAGATCACTACATTTGTATCTTTGGGGTAGATACCCAGTAGTACAATTGCTGGGTCATATGGTAGCTCGACTTTCAACTTTTTGAGGAACCTCCATACTGTTTTCTAGAGTGGCTGTACCAGCTTGCATTCCCGCCAACATTGTAGGAGGGTTCCCCTTTCTCCACATCCTCACCAACATCTGTCGTTTCCGGACTTGTTAATTTTAGCCATTCTGACTGGTGTGAGGTGGTATCTCATTGAGGATTTGATTTGGATTTCCCTGATGCAGAGAAATGTTGAGCACATTTTCATGTGTCTGTTGGCAATTTGGATGTCTTCTTTGGGAAAATGATCATGTCTTCTGCCCATTTCTTGATTGAATCATTCGTTCTTTGGGTGTTGAGTTTGATAAGTTCTTTATAGATTTTGGATACTAGCCCTTTATCTGGTATGTCATTTGCAAATATCTTCTCCCATTCTGTCGATTGTCTTTTGGTTTTGTTGACTGTTTCCTTTGTTGTGCAAAAGCTTTTTATCTTTTTTTTTTTAAAGATTTTATTTATTTATTTGAGAGACAGAGAGAATGAGAGAGAAAGCACATGAGATGAGGGGAGGGTCAGAGGGAGAAGCAGACTCCCTGCTGAGCAGGGAGCCCGATGCGGGACTCGATCCCGGGACTCCAGGATCATGACCTGAGCCGAAGGCAGTCGCTTAACCAACTGAGCCACCCAGGCGCCCAAAAGCTTTTTATCTTGATGAAGTTCTAATAGTTCATTTTTGCCCTTGCTTCCCTTGCCTTTGGCGATGTTTCTAGGAAGAATTTGCTACGGCTGACGTCGAAGAGGTTGCTGCCTGTGTTCTCCTTTATGATTTTGATGGACTCCTGTCTCACATTTAGGTCTTTCAACCATTTGGAGTCTATTTTTGTGTGTGGTGTAAGGAAATGGTCCAGTTTCATTCTTCTGCATGTGTCTGTCCAATTTTCCCAACACCATTTGTTGAAGAGACTGCCTTTTTGCCGTTGGACATTCTTTCCTGTGTTATCGAAGATTAGTTAACCATAGAGTTGAAGGTCCATTTCTGGGCTCTCTATTCCGTCCCATTGATCTATGTGTCTGTTTTTGTGCCAGTAGCATACTGTCTTGATGTTTACAGCTTTGTAACAGAGCTTAAAGTCCAGAATTGTGATGCCACAGGCTTTGCTTTTCTTTTTCAATATTCCTCTGGCTACTTGGGGTCCTTTCTGATTCCATACAAATTGTAGGATTATTTGTTCCATTTCTTTGAAAAAAGTGGATGGCGTTTTGATAAGGATTGCATTAAATGTGTAGATTGCTCTAGGTAGCATTGACATCTTCACAATATTTGTTCTTCCAATCCATGAGCATGGAACGTTTTTCCATTTCTTTGTGTCTTCTTCAATTTCTTTCATGAGTATTTTATAGTTTTCTGAGTACAGATCCTTTGCCTCTTTGGTTAGATTTATTCCTAGGTATCTTATGGTTTTGGGCGCAATTATAAATGGGATCGGCTCTTTAATTTCTCTTTCTTCTGTCTTGTTGTTGGCGTATAGGAATGCCACTGATTTCTGTGCATTGTTTTTATATCCTGCCACTTTACTGAATTCCTGTATGAGTTCTAGCAGTTTTGGGGTGGAGTCTTTTGGGTTTTCCACCTAAAGTATCATATCATCTGCAAACAGTGAGAGTTTGACTTCTTCTTTGCTGATTCAGATGGCTTTGATTTCTTTTTGTTGTCTGATTGCTGTGGCTAGGACTTCTAGTACTATGTTGAATAGCAGTGTGATAGTGGACATCTCTGCCGTGTTCCTGACCTTAGGAGGAAAGCTCTCAGTTTTCCCCATTGAGAATGATAGTTCTGATCAAGAAAGGATGCTGTAATGTCCACAATAGCCAAACTGTGGAAAGAGCCAAGATGTCCCTCGACAGATGAATGGATAAAGAAGATGTGGTATATATACACAATGGAATATTATGCAGCCATCAAAAGGAATGAGATCTTGCCATTTGCAACGACGTGGATGGAACTGGAGGGTGTTATGCTGAGTGAAATAAGTCAATCCGAGAAAGACATGTATCATATGACCTCACTGATATGAGGAATTCTTAATCTCAGGAAACAAACTGAGTGTTGCTGGAGTGGTGGGGGGTGGGAGGGATAGGGTGGCTGGGTGACAGACATTGGGTAGGGTATGTGCTATGGTGAGCGCTGTGAAGTGTGCAAGACTGTTGAATCAGATCTATACTTCTGAATCAAATAATGCAACATATGTTAAGAAAAAAGAAAAAGAAGAAGATAGCAGGATGGGAAGAATGAAGGGGAGTAAGTTGGACGGGGAGATGAACCATGAGAGACGATAGACTCTGAAAAACAAACTGAGGGTTCTAGAGGGGAGGAATGTAGGGGGATGGGTTAGCCTGGTGATGGGTATTAAAGAGGGCACATTCTGCATGGAGCACTGGGTGTTATGCACAAACAATGAATCATGGAACTCTACATCAAAAACTAATGATGGTGATATGGTGATTAACATAACAATAAAAAAATTTAAAAAAAGGATGCTGTACTTTGTCAAATGCTTTTTGTGCACCCATTTAGAGGATCATACAGTTCTTGTTCTTTCTTTTATTAACATGTTGTATCACATTGATTGATTTGTGGATGTTGAACCAAACATGCAGCCCAGGAATAAATCCCACTTGGTCGTGGTGAATAAACCTTTTAATTTACTGTTGGATCCTATTGGCTAGTATTTTGGTGAGATTTTTTAATCCACGTTCATCAAGGATATTGGTCTGTAATTCTCCTTTTTGATAGGGGTCTTTGTCTGGTTTGGGGATCAAGTTAATGGTGGCCTCATAAAACGAGTTTGGAAGATTTCCTTCCATTTCTATTTTTTGGAACAGTTTCAGAAGAATAGGTATTAATTCTTCTTTAAATGTCTGATAGAATTCCCCTAGGAAGCCATCTGGCCCTGGGCTTTTGTGTGTTGGGAGATTTTTGATGACTGCTTCAATTTCCTTAGTGGTTATAGGTCTGTTCAGGTTTTCTATTTCTTCCGGGTTCAATTTTGGTAGTCGATACATCTCTAGGAATGCACCCATTTCTTCCAGGTTATCTAATTTGCTGGCCTAGAGTTGCTCATAGTATGTTCTTATAATTGTTTGTATGTCTTTGGTGTTGGTTGTGATCTCTCCTCTTTCATTCATGATTTTATTTATTTGGGCCATTTCTCTTTTCTCTTTGATAGGTCTGGCCAGGGGTTTATCAATCTTATTAATTCTTTTAAAGAACTAGTTCCTAGTTTCATTGATCTGTTCTACTGTTCATTGGTTTCTATTTCATTGATTTCTGCTCTGATCTTTATTATTTCTCTTCTCCTGCTGGGTTTAGGCTTTATTTGCTGTTCTTTCTCCAGTTCCTTTAGGTGTAGGGTTAGGTTGTGTATTTGAGACCTTTCTTGTTTCTTGAGAAAGGCTTGTATTGCTATATACTTTCCTCTCAGGACTGCCTCTGCTGCATCCCAAAGATTTTGAACAGTTGTG
This sequence comes from Callorhinus ursinus, assembly GCF_003265705.2. Taxonomy (NCBI): domain Eukaryota; kingdom Metazoa; phylum Chordata; class Mammalia; order Carnivora; family Otariidae; genus Callorhinus; species Callorhinus ursinus. The sequence goes on along the minus strand of NW_027397066.1, from coordinate 114,257,556 downwards.
TTTTCATTTTCATTGGTTTCCATGAATTTTTAAAATTCTTATTTAATTTCCTGGTTGACCCATTCATTCTTTAGTAGGATGCTCTTTAGCCTCCATGTATTTGAGTTCTTTCTGACTTTCCTCTTGTGCTTGAGTTCTAGTTTCAAAGCATTGTGGTCTGAAAATATGCAGGGAATGATCCCAATCTTTTGGTAGTGGTTGAGACCTGATTTGTGACCTAGGATGTGATCTATTCTGGAGAATGTTCCATGGGCACTAGAGAAGAATGTGTATTCTGCTGCTTTGGGATGAAATGTTCTGAATATGTCTGTGAAGTCCATTTGGTCCAGTGTGTCATTTAAAGTCTTTATTTCCTTGCTGATCTTTTGCTTAGGTGACCTATTTCAGTGAGGAGAGAGTTAAAGTCCCCCACTATTATTGTATCGTTGTCAATGTGTTTCTTTGCTTTTGTTATTAATTGCCTTATATAATTGGCTGCTCCCATGTTCGGGGCATAGATATTTACAATTGTTAGATCTTCTTGTTGGATAGACCCTTTAAGTAGGATATAGTGTCCTTCTTCATCTCTTAATACAGTCTTTGGTTTAAAATCGAATTTGTTTGATATAAGGATTACCACCCAGGCTTTCTTTTGGTGTCCATTAGCATGGTAAATGGTTTAGAACCCCTTCACTTTCAATCTGGGGGTGACTTTGGGTCTAAAATGAGTCTCCTGCAGATAGCCTATTGATGGGGTTTGTTTTTTTATCCAATCTGATAGCCTGTGGTATTTGATTGGGGCATTTAGCCCATTTACATTCAGGTTAATTATTGAAAGATATGAATTTAGTGCCATTGTATTGCCTGTAAGGTGACTGTTAATGTATATTGTCTGTGTTCCTTACTGGTCTATGTTGCTTTTAGGTTCTCTCTTTGCTTAGAGGACCCCTTTCAATATTTCTTGTAGGGCTGGTTTTGTGTTTGCAAATTCCTTTAATTTTTGTTTGTCCTGGAAGATTTTATCTCTCCTTCTATTTTCAGTGACAGCCTAGCTAGATATAATATTCTTGGCTGCATATTTTTCTCATTTAGTGCTCTGAATATATCATGCCAGTCCTTTCTGGCCTGCCAGGTCTCTGTTGATAGGTCTCTTGCCAATTTAATGTTTCTACCTTTGTAGTTTACAGACCTCTTGTCCTGAGCTGCTTTCAGGCTTTTCTCTTTGTCTCTGAGACTCGTAAGTTTTACTATTAGATGTCGGGATGTTCACCTATTTTTATTGATTTTGAGGGGTGTTCTCTGTGCCTCCTGCATTTTGATGGCTGTTTCCTTCCCCAAATTAGGAAAGTTTTCTGCTATAATTTGCTCCAATATAGCTTCTGCCCCCTCTCTTTCTTCTTCTTCTGGGATCCCAATTATTCTAATACTGTTTCGTCTTATGGTATCGCTTATCTCTCGAATTCTGCCCTCATGATCCAATAGTTGTTTATCTCTCTTTTTCTCAGCTTCTTTATTTTCCATCATTTGGTCTTCTATATCACTGATTCTCTCTTCTGCCCTCTTTATCCTAGCAGTTAGAGACTCCATTTTTGATTGCACCTCATTAATAGCCTTTTTTATTTCGATTGGTTAGATACTAGTTCTTTTATTTCTCCAGAAAGTGTTTTTCTAGTATCTTCCATGCTCTTTTCAAGCCCAGCTAGTATCTTTATAATCGTCATTCTGAACTCTAGTTCTGACATCTTAATAATGTCTGTATTGTTAAGTTCCCTGGCAGTCGGTACTGCGTCTTGTTCTTTTTTTTTTGAGGTGATTATTTCCGTCTTGTCATTTTGTCCAGACGACAATAGATGAATGAGAGAACAAAATGCTAACAGTGTAACAATGACCCCAGAAATATATACACTAAAGAAATCAGAAGTGACCTGAAACTGGGGGAAAAGAAATGGAAAGAAAGAAAAAGGGAAAGAAAGAAGAAGGGAAAAAAAGAAAAAGAAAAAAAAGATAAAAAAAAAAGAATATGATCAAATATGATCAGGCTGGTGAATAGATCAGTGCCACACACTAGATTTGGGGCATATTATGGTCTGTTAGAAGAAAATGCCTCCCAAAATTGTAAAGAAAGAAAAACTTATATATGTACAAAATAAGGGTAAGTACGATGAAGGGTTGGAATATGACTAAAGATGAAAATTATAAAAGATTTTACAAAAGGAATTGATAAGAAATTGGTTGAAAAAAAGAAAGAAGAGAAATAAAAAAAAGGGGAGAGAATGTGATCAAGCAGGGGGCTAGAATAAAGCCATACACTAGAGATTTAGGGTATATTTTGGTCTGTTAGAAACAACTGTATTCCAAAATTTTAAAGAGAGAACAACTTATATATATATATATACAAAAATAAGGTTAACTACTATGAAGGGATAGAATATGACCCTAAAAATGAAAAATAAAAAAGATTTTGAAAAACGGGATTGATAAGATATTGGTTGAAAAAGGGAAAAAGTAAAATTCAGGGCACCCGGGTGGCTCAGGTGGTTAAGCGTCTGCCTTCGGCTCAGGTCATGATCCCAGGGTCCTGGAATTGAGTCCCGCATCAGGCTCCCTGATCAACGGGGAGCCTGCTTCTCCCTCTGCCTCTCTCTCTCTCTCTCTC
>NW_027397066.1:114233824-114249921 GCF_003265705.2 Callorhinus ursinus | reverse complement strand
TCTGGGGGAGGGGTCTGTTGCCATGGTTCCCAAATGTCTTTGCCAGAGGTGGAATTGCTGACCCGGTCTAAGTAATCTGCTCGGGTTTGCTCTCGGGAGCTTTTGTTCCCTGCAAACTTTCTGTACAGCTTTGGAGGACGAGAGTGAAAATGGCGGCCTCCCAATCACCGCCCTGCAGGAACCGAGAACTCAGGGCCCCACTCCTCAGTGCACCCCCAGAGAAAAGCAGTCAATCACTCCCATCTCCTCAGTCTCTAGCCGCACTCCGTTCTCACCTGGCCTGTGACCGAGTGTTTCTATCTCTGGCACCAGACACCGTGTGGAGTTTCCAAACCCAGCAGAACCCTGTGGTGCGCTCCCGTGCTGTCCTCCCAGGGGAGGAAGGGGAGTCTCCCCGGATCTGCTGCTTGTTGGGTCCCTGATGGAAGAGCGGTGGTCCGAATGTGTCACCGATCACAGTTTATGGCAACCCCCAGCTGAGAGCCCACTCCTTGGCTCTGTCTATGCAGCCAGCTTCTCCACTCTGATACCTGGGTTCTTTACACACTGAGGCATCCCCGGTCTTTCTGTGACCCCAAGGGTCCTGAGGCCACACTGTCCCCACGAGGGTTCCACACCCCGCTTAGCCGGGGTGTGGAATGATGATCAGCATCCCTCAGTGGAGCCAACTTCTAAAAGTTCCGATTTTGTGCTCTGCAGCTCACTCCTATAAGTAAACAGATCTACTTCATTTTTTTAAATTTTATTTTATTATGTTATGTTAGTCACCACACACTATATCATTTTTGATGTAGTATTCCATGATTCATTGTTTGCATATAACATCCAGTGCTCCATTCAATACGTACCCTTTTTAATACCCATCACCAGATCTACTTCATTTTTAACATCACCATCACAATATATATAAACATATGTGTATACATAAAGGTATATATATACTTTTTTTGTGAGAACAGTTAAGGTCTACTCTCTTAGTTAATTTCAATTATATAATATGATTTTATCAACTATAGTTACCATGCTTTACATTAGATTCTCAGACTTTATTCATCTTATGACTGCAAGTTTGTACTCTTTACCAACCTTTGCCTGTACCCTGCAGCCCCCAGATCCTGGCAACCATCTTTCTATTCTCTGTTTCTGTGAGTATGACTCTTTCTTTTTCCAAATTCTACATATAAGTGATACCATGCAGTATTAGCCTTTCTCTCTCTGGGTTCTTTAACTTAGCATAATGCCCTCAAGGTCTACTTATGTTGTAAATAGCAGGATTTCCATATTTCTAATGGTTGAATACTATACACACACACACACACACACACACACGATCACATTTTGGGTTTTTTTAAGATTTTATTTATTTATTTATTTGTTTATTTATTTATTTGAGAGAGAGAGAGAGCATGAGGTCGGGGGGTAGTAGCAGATGACATGGGAGAAGGAGGGGGAAAGAATCTCACGCAAACTCCACACTGAGTGCGGAGTCCTACTCCAACTCAATCTCATGACCTGAGACCATGACCTGAGCCAAAACCAAGAGTCAGACGCTTAACTGACTGAGCCAACCAGCCGCCCTTATATATAATCACATTTTCTTTATTCATTCATTCATCCACTTACAGACAGTTTGTTTCCATATCTTTGCTATTGTGATTAATGCTTCAATAAACATAGGAGTACAGATATATCTTCATATCCTATTTTCTTTAACTTATTTAAATTCTAGTTAGTTAACATACAGTATAATATTAGTTTCAGGTGTACAATATAGTGATTCAACAGGTGCCACACAACACCTGGTGCTCACCACAGTACGTGCAGTCCTTAATCCCCATCACCTGTTTCACCCATCCCCCATCCCACCTCCCCTCTAGCAACCCTCAGTTTGTTCTCAGTAGTTAAGAGTCTGTTTCTTGGTTTGCATCTCTTTCTCTTTTTGTTTTCCCTTTGCTCTTTTGTTTTGTTTCTTAAATTCTAACAGGTGTGAAGTGATATCTCATTATGATATGATTTGCATTTCCTTGATAATTAGTGAAGTTGAGCACCTCTTTAAGTACCTGTTGGCCATTTGTATGTCTGCTTTGGAAAAATGTCTATTCAGTTCCTCTGCCCAATTTTTAATCAGATTATGTTTTTTTGTTTTTGTTTGCTATTGAGTTGTATAATTTCTTTATATATTTTGGATATTAACTCCTATCAGATATATGATTTGAAAATATGTTCTTCCATTCATTAGGTTGCCTTTTCATTTTGTTCATGTTTCCCCTTGCTGTTCAGAAGTTTTTAGTTTAATATAGTCTCACTTGTCTATTTTTGCTTTTGCTGTCTTTTCTTTTAGTGTCAAATCCAAAAACTCATTGCTAAGACTGAGGTCAAAGAGTTTTCCACCTATGTTTTCTTTTAGGTATTTCACAATTTCAGGTCTTAAATTTAAGTCTTTATTTTGAGTGGACTTTTGTGTAGAGTCTAAGATAGGGGTCCAGTTTCATTCTTTTCCATGTGGCTGTTCAGTTCTCTCAACACTGTTTTTTGAAGAGACTATCCTTTCCCTCTTGTGTATTCACTCCTTTGTCATAAATTAATTGACCATATATATGAGATTATTCCTGGATTCTCAATTCTGTTTCATTGATCTCTATGTCTGTTTCTAGACCAATACTGCAGTGTTTTGGTTACTATACCTTTGTATTATAATTTGAAATCAGGGCATGTGATGACTCTAGCTTTGTTTCTTTCAAGATTGCTTTGAATATTTGGGTTCTTTTGTGGTTCCATACAAATTTTAGGATTGCTTTTCTATTTCTGTGAAAAACTGTCATTTGGAATTTTGATAGAGATTGCATTGAATCTGGAGATTGCTTTGATGAATATGGACATTTTAAGAGTGTTAATTCTTCCAACCCATGGTCATGGAATATCTTACATTTATTTGTATCTTCTCTAATTTATTTAATCAATGTCTCATAGATTTCAGTATACAGATCTTTCAGTTCCTTGGTTAAATTTGTTTCTAAATATTTATTTTTTATGGGATTTTATTTGAGGTTGTTTCTTAATATCTACTTCTGAAAGTTTCATGTTAGTGTATAAAAATATAACTGATTTTGTATATTGATTTTGTGTTTTGCAACTTTAATGAATCCACTCATTAGTTATAATATTTTCTTGGTGAAATCTTTAGAAATTTCTATATACAGTATCATGTCATCTGCAAAGAGAAAAATTTTACTTCTTCCTTTCCAAGTTGAAAGCATTTTATTCCTTTTTCCTGCCCGATCTCTGTGGCTAGGGCTTCCAATACTGTGTTGAACAAAAGTGGCAAGAATGAGTATCTTTGTCTTGTTCTGAATCTTAGAGAAAAAGCTTTCAGCTTTTCACCATTGAATATAATGTTAGCTATAGGCATGTTGTATACGGCATTTATTATGTTGAGTTATGTTCCCTCTTTATCCAGTCAGTTGAGAATTTTTATTATTAAAGGATGTTGTGTTTTGTCAGATGCTTTTTCTATATCTATTGATTTAATAATGTGTTTTTCTAAGATTTTATTTATTTGTCAGGGAGAGAGAGAGAGAGAGAGCACAAGCAGAGGGAGAAGCAGGCTCTCCACCTAGGAAACTGTTACAATCTAAAAGAGCCTGAGGAGAGATGACAGTGAAAAGTAATGTGGGGGTGCCTGGGTGGCTCAGTCTGTTAAGTATCTGCCTTCAGCTCAGGTCATGATCCCAGGGTCCTGGGATAGAGTCCTGCATTGGACTCCCTGCTTAGCAAGGAGTCTGCTTTTCCCTCTCCCTCTGCTGCTGCTGCTGTGTGTGTGTGTGTGTGTGTGTGTGTGTAATAAATAAATAAATCTTTTAAAAAATATAAATAAAAATTAAAAAAAATACTAAGATAAAAGAAAAGTCATGTGGGATCCTGCATGGGATTTTAGAACAGAAAAAGATACCAGTGCAAAGTAAGGACATCTGAATAAAATACAAACTTTACTTAATAATTATAGGTCAATATTGGTTTATTAGTTGTAACAAAATTTTTATATTAATATAATATATTAACAGAAAGGAAAACTGGTTGTGAGCCATTCAGGAACCCTCTGCACCACCTTTGCTGCTTAAATAAGTATACTATAAGTATACTATAGTATAGATAACATATCTATACTATATTTTGTTTTATTCTCTGTAAATCTAAAATTCTTCTAAATAAAACATTTATTTTAAAAAAAGAAAAAAATAAGGAAGTCTGAAACTGCTTCCAGTACACTTTGTGAGGATGTTCCTATTTCTATGCCACCAGAGTTTTCTCAAAACTTCCTGAAGCCTCCAAGCCTGAGGGGTACATGGTGGGGCTACTCTGAAGAATGCAGCACTATGGCTTTCACTCCAACTCTGTGCATTATTTTGTAACTTGGGCTCAAAGCAGCTGTGCTTCTGCCCCAAATCCCCCCCCAAAAAAGACTTTTAAAAATGTCTTTTCAGGTTTTGGAACTTGCAGGACAGAGAAGGATGCAAAGTGAATCAAAAGGGGCAAAAGAAGACTGTCCTGCATGCTCAGAAAACTCTGAAAGAAATTTGTCTTTCTATACTGGATTTATAACCACAGATGTAAAATGAACTAAGTTTTATATAACAGCAAAAAAGCCAATATTAAGTATTAAGAAATAATAGCAATCATCCCTGCATCTTAATGTGTTAACTATGTTCTTTTGATTTACATTTAAATCGACGGCATTTGCAGTGTGTTTGCATTAATAGAATTACAGACTTTTCATTAAATGGTTTGTGTTTTGAAAAACTGAAGTAATCTTGGGCAAGTAAACAAGTAAACTTGTTTCTGAAAATGACTTAGGAATTCATAAAAGACCATGAATCAAACAACAGCATCAAGTGAATTTACCAATGGTTTTCTTTGCTATCTACTTTTAAATGCCAAAAACAATAATACTTTTTTAAATGGTGGGAAAAGTTCAAATATTCTATTTATTTATTTATTTTTTAAGATTTTATTTATTCATTTGACAGAGGGAGACACAGTGAGAGAAGGAACACAAGCAGGGAGAGTGGGAGAGGGAGAAGCAGGCTTCCCGCTGAGCAAGGAGCCTGATGTGGGTCTTGATCCCAGGACCCTGGGATCATGACCTGAGCTGAAGGCAGACACTCAACGACTGAGCCACCCAGGTGCCCCAAGTTCAAATATTTTAGTATAATTTCACTTATTTTCAGCTCATAGGTGTTTTTCTCTATGTAAAAAGAAACACTCTGACATGTAAATTTTTTTAAATTTGTTTCATATTTTAAAAATACAGCAGAGCTTCAAATAGAGAAGACAGTACAGCCAATTACTTAATAGAATGGAAAATTATTTTGAGATCTCTATGCACATTTCTTCCTTTAGTTATAATGTTGTTATACTAATAATGGCATGCATATGTGTATATATACATCCAGACATTTATAAATCACTATGTGGTAGTTAATTTTATGTACCACCTGACTGGGTCATCAAGTACCTAGATATTTGGCCAAACATTATTCTGGGTATTTCTGTGAAGTCGTTTTTAGATGAAATTAACATTTAAATTGGTGGACTGAGTTAAGCGGATTGTTATCCTACTGTGGGTGGGCCTCATCCAATTATGTGAAGCCCTGACTAGAACAAAAAAGCTGACCCTACTCAAATAAGAAGTCTTCTGCTTGACTGCCTTTCAACTGTGACAGTAGCTTTTTCCTGCCTTTCCAATGAAACTGAAATTTCAGCTTTTCCTGATTCTTGAGCCTGTCAGGTTAGGGACAGGAACTACACCATTGGTTTTCCAGTTGGCCAGTTAACTCTGCAGATCTGGGACTTGTCAGCCTCTGTAAAATGTAAGCCAATTCTTTTATTATTATTATGATTATTATTAATTATCTATCTATCTACAGAGAGAGACAAAGACAGAAGGAGAATGAGCCAGAGAGAAATCAGAACCAATAAGATGTATGAATGTAGGTTTACTTTCTCTGGAGAACCCTAAACAATACACACTGCATTTGATTATGACTAGCCAGTAACGTAGTGACCTATAAGCAATTATTTTGGGAGCCATAGGTACTTAAAGACTTTTTGGGTCAGGAAAGAAGGCATGGAAATGTTATTTGATCTTTGCTTTCAAGTAATCTTCATGAATTCCGGAAGTTCAAGATACCAGCTAAGGCTGATTATGGAGGAGGAAAAAAAAAATGCTGTGGCTGGAATTTTAAAAGTTTAATATAAGAATTTATATTTCAATTCTAAAAGAATGCTTGCAAGGTCAATTTACTTCTAGAAAGTTCTAATCATAAGTTTCCCATCAATGGATTCACACTATGGAAAACTAAAGATCCATTTAACATCAATTTTGGCCAAACTTTGGAAAAAATAGAAGAAGAATTTTGTAAAGAAAGTAAATTTTGGCCAATTTGGCCATTGCAGAAAGATATTCACATTGTGTCTAAAATAGTACAGTTTACCTTGGAATAAGGTGTTTCTATGCCTACGAATTCACATCAACAATATTTTACAATGCCAAGCTCAGGGAGAACCACAGCAGCAAATGAGGCATCCCAAAGGGGATTTCAACAGGACCTTATACGGAATATTTAGCTATTAGGACTGTCAAAGGATGGTTGCAGTGGCAAGGAGCAGGCTAGAGTTTTGACCTTCAAGAGGAGTACCAGGGACACAAGGGAACAGTAACCATCTAGTTCATATTCTGAGGGGGCAACAGAGCAAGCAATGAAAGTGAACTAGGGAGTGCAAAGAAGTGGGGGAGAGCTTGGATTATGCTTGGCAGGAATGGCTTTTTCTCCAACTTTAACATGGGGTGCTGGAGATAGTAGGTCAATTTCTCAAGTTTGTTGGAGAGTTGTACTTATTTGGTTTTTTATTCCCTGAACTTTGTGTGACCCAGTCAGGTTTCTATACATAGAAATACCAAGAAGAATTTTTTCTTTTTTTTTTTTCTTTTTTTTGAATCATGGCATTATGAAGCTCTACAAACTTTATGCTGAATGGTTGAACTGAACTCCTAATCAGCCTACCTATGCATATTTATACATTTTTTATTCATCATATTTGTATGTAGGAAACTCAGATGGATTGTGATACTGAGTTCCATGATTTTCCAAAATTAGGAGATGGTGTAAACTCATTTCAAGTATATAGAAGGGAAGAGTTATGATCTCGACAAAGTGTTTCTTTCAAGTCCTGGTGGTCACCCATTCACTCTCTGGTTCACTTTACTTCTTACTTACTATGGCCTTGCTACTTGCCATCAGTGTGTTGACATCTGCTCTTAAATCAAGGATCGTATAATTAGATGAGGTAGTAACTGAATCTTCATAAACTGATTTTTCTGGAAGGTTTTGCTTTCTAACATAATTATGCTTTTAGGTTGGTAAAGGTATCTTTATCATATATCAATTCTTTGGAATTCTGTGAGTATAAGAGATATCTTTTAAAGCTTTACTTCCCGCAGAAAGAGCCACTTTGCTTGGATTCTTAGGTGAAAAAAAGAAAAAGTTGTGTGTTTTTTTTTATATAATGCAGAAATAGGATTGTCATTATGCTTTATGAAATTTCATTTAATTTTCTCTCTTCCACTCACCTCACTAATTCATATTTTGCCTACTTAACTATCTTCTGCCTGCGGTCACATAAACCCTGTCTAAATATCCTCCAAAATGTGGCTTCATGGTATATTGGGGTCAGGGGCAAATAGCTGTCATCAACAACAACAAAAATACTTAGGGAATGACATATGTTTGTTGTTGTTGTTCTTTTAAATTTAACCTCTATCATCTTCTGCTCATAAATAAAATAACATTTTAATACCAAAACATGTAAGATATAACCTTGGAATTTTTTTTAAATTGAAGAATAAATTTAAATTATGTAATTCTTATGTATCTTCCCTTAATTCTCTGTGACTTGATAAAAACCTTGTCATTGATTGATTTTCAAGATTATATTGGGAATCATTGGCTTCAAGAACATTAACATTCAGAATCTGACATTCTCACAGACTTTGAAAAAAGAACATACATTTGTGTTGTTCCTAGCAGTTCCTGTCCACCTTAAGATCAATCTGCTAAATTTAGAGAGAAATGGCTCAGTGGACTTCCATAGACCAACTTACTGCCAAAACTCTTCTATAATAAAATGTTATATGATTTCATATATACATAATGTAGTTTAAGATTTTCATCTATACTTTGTTCAAGAACAGAAATATAGGGTTTCTGGGAAAATATTTTCATAATTATTATATTTTAGAATAAGGATATACTTAAACATTCATTTATTTTTTAAATTAGATTTTAAAAATGAAATTACACCTTGTATTGTCTTCAGTTTTTTGTGTGTGATTTTATAGTTACAATTTGGATAGCTGATGTTCACTAAATAATATCTTATACACTCTCCTCTGAAACTGATGTTTTAAATGATTTATTAGCAAGATCCCATTGTCTCTAATCAAATTCAGTACAGCTTGTTCATTGCATACATTTCACTTGAGTACATTGTTCAAATTAGGTTATTCTGGAAAATTATTGTTTCAAACAGTATGCCGCAAAAGGAAGCAGTCTCCATAAATAGCTAATTGAGATATATATTTTCAATGACTAAAGGAACTTCTGAAAGTTTTAGCAGATGAAGTTCTTGGTTTAGTACTATTTGTAAATTAAGTAATAAATTGCAATAATTTGCAATTTACAATGAGTTGAATTATAAATCTTAACTTCTTATTAAGAGGATTTTTAACTGTGTTTTCAAGTTGGACAGTGGTACTAGAAGTATTGTAAGACAATGATATCTATGCATATGATTATAATAATATAATTTTCTCTGAGAGCTAGATAAATCCTTATATAAAATAATGAGCAATTACTGCTTATGAACAGTCACTTGCTATACATAATTAGAATGTCTACAATTAAAATGGAACATACAAATTTTTAACAACCTTGAAAAGTATCAATTTAGAGCAAGATATATTCTCTCTACTACACAAATGCACCTCTGAAAGTTTTTTAAAGATTTATTCATTTATTTTAAGGGGGTAGTATTAGAGAGAGAGGGAACCTTAAGCAGACTCCCTGCTGAGCACAGAGCCTGATGTGGGCTTGATCTCAAGACACTAAGATCATGACCTGAGCCAAAACTAAGAGTCGGGAGCTGAATTGACTAAGCCAGCCAGGTGTCCCTGAAATGTTTTTAATTGGTATATATGCTTGCTGTCTGGAATAATATAGTTATTGGGTTAATGCCCATTATTGAAATAGATGCTGGGATGTGTCCCTCAGATTCCTCCAGCTTTCAAGACTTTTGATTGCTGAAGGGTCAAAACTGGGCCCGTCTCCAGAAATCCCCCTCCCCCAATATTAGACACATATTGTGGGAACAGCCAGCTTCTAATGACTGATCAGTTTGTGCAAAGCCCCAGCCACCTTACCCCAAGTCATGCTATGTTGAAAGAATTATCCCAATTTTGACTTCTCTAAGGGAATACCCAAGACCCTTGTTGCAACCACATCTTAGTCCAACCTCCCTCTTTACTCAATCCTACTTCTTTACTCCCTTATGAAGTTGGTAAACAATAGTAATAATATTATGTTAATTCAACTAATGATAAACACGGCAGAGTTAATATAAGAGACCTTGGTAGGGCAAGATGGCGGAGGAGTGGAGCCCTGGATTTCGTCTGGTCTCAGGGATTCAGCTGGATAGGGATCAAACCATTCTGAACACCTACGAACTCAACAGGAGATTGAAGAGGAGAGTAGCAACAACTCTCTGAACAGAGAAGCGACCACTTACTGGAAGGTAGGACGTGCGGAGAAGTGAATCCGAGGCGATATTCGGAGGATAGACGGCGGGGGAGGGGCCTCCATCGGCCGCTTCTGGCAAGTGATAGAGCCGCGGAGCACAAAATCGGAACTTTTAGAAGCCGTCTCCGCTGAGGGACGTCGCTCCAGTGGCTCAGCAGGGGGTGGAAACCTCGCAGGACAGTGTGGTCTCAGGACCCTCGGGGTCACAGAAAGACCGGGGGTGCCTGAGTGCAGCAGAGCTCCCAGGTACCGGAGCGGGGAAGCTGGCTGCAGAGACGGAGCCGAGGCGCGGGATCTCAACTCGGGGTTGCCATAAACTGATCCGTGGCCCAGTCGGACCACTGCTCCTCCAGCAGGGACCCAACAAGCAGCAGAGCCGGGGAGACTCCCCTTCCTCCACCAGGAGGAGCGGCGCGGGAGCGCACTGCAGGGATCTGCTGGGTTTGGAGACTCCACACCAAGTCGGATGCCAGAGACAGAAACGCTTGGTCACAGGCTGGGTGAACACAGAGTACGCCCGGAGACGGGGGAGACGGGAGTGACAGGTTGCTTTTACCTGGGGGCGCACCAAGGAGCGGGGCCCCGAGTACTCAGCTTCTCCGGGACAGAGATGAGAGGCCGCCATTTTCGCCCTGGTCCTCCAAAGCTGTACCGAGAGCTTGCAGGGAACAAAAGCTCCTGAGGGCAAACCCGAGCAGATTACTTAGCCGGGGCAGACATGGGCTGGCAATTCCGCCTCCGGCAAAGACGTTTGGGAACCATGGCAACAGGCCCCTTCCCCAGAAGGTCAGCACGAACAGCCAGCAAGCCAAGACCAAGTTTACCGATCAAGGAGAACGGGAGAACTCCAGCGCTAGGGGAATACTGCACATAGAATTCATGGCTTTTTTACCATGATTCTTTAGTCTTTCAAAGTTAATTTTTTTAACTGTCTTTTATTTTTTAATTTTTCTTTTTCGCTTTTTCAACCAACATCTTGTCAATCCCTTTTGTAAAAAAAACATTTTTATTTTTCATTTTTACAGTCATATTCTATCCCTTCATAGTAGTTACCCTTATTTTTGGCATATATATATAAGTTGTTCTCTCCTTAAAATTTTGAGATACAATTTCTTCTGACAGATCAAAATATACCCTAAATCTCTATTGTATGGCTTTGTTTTAGTCTCCTGCCCAATCATATTCTCTCCCCCCTTTTTCTTTTTTTTAACCCTTTTCTCTCTTTTTTTGAACAACTTCTTATCTTATCAATTCCTTTTCTAAAATTTTTTATAATTTTCATATTTACAGTCATATTCCATGCCTTCATCGTATCAACCCTTACTTTGTACATATATAAGTCTTTCTTTCTTTAAAATTTTCGGAGGCACTTTCTTCTAACAGACCAAAATACACCCAAAATCTAGTGTGTGGCACTGATCTATGCACCAGCCTGACCATATTTCATCATATTCTGGTTTTTTGTTTTGTTTTATTTTGTTTTGTTTGTTTTTATCTTTTTCTCTTTCTTTTTTTCTCTCTTTCTTTTTTCTTTCTTTCCCTTTCTTTTTCCCTGGTTTCAGGTCTTTTCTGATTTGTTTAGAATATATTTCCTGGGGACGTTGTTACCCTGTTAACATTTTGTTCTCTCATGCATCTGTTCTCTGGACAAAATGACAAGATGGAAAAAATCACCTAAACAAAAAGAACAAGAGGTAGTGCCGTCTGCCAGGGACCTACTAAATACGGACATTAGTACGATGTCAGACCTGGAGTTCAGAATCATGATTTCAAAGTTACGAGCTGGGCTTGAGAAAAGCATGGAAGTTATTAGAGAAACCCTTCCTGGAGAAATAAAAGAACTATAACCTAACCAAGTTGAAATCAAAAAGGCTATTAATGAGGTGCAATCAAAAATGGGGGCACTAACTGCTAGGATAAATGAGGCAGAAGAGAGAATCAGCAATATAGAAGACCAAATGATGGAAAATAAAGAGGCTGAGAAAAAGAGAGATAAACAACTACTGGATCATGAGGGCAAAATTCTAGAGATAAGCGATACGATAAGATGAAACAATATTAGAATAATTGGGATCCCAGAAGAAGAAGAAAGAAAGAGAGGGCAGAAAGTCTATTGGAGCAAATTATAGCATAGAACTTCCCTAATGTGGGGGAGGAAACAGGCATCAACATCCAGGAGGCACAGAGAACCCCTCTCAAAATCAATAAAAATAGGTCAACACCCCGACATCTAATAGTAAAACTTATGAGTCTCAGAGACAAAGAGAAAATCCTGAAAGCAGCTCAGGAGGAGATATGTAACCTAAAATGGTAAAAATATTAGATTGGCAACAGACCTATCCACAGAGACCTGGCAGGCCAGAAAGGACTGGCATGATATATTTAGAGCACTAAAAGAGAAAAATATGCAGCCAAGAATACTACATCCAGCTAGGCTGTCACTGAAAATAGAAGGAGACATCAAAAGCTTCCAGGACAAACAAAAACTAAAGGAATTTGCAAACATGAAACCAGCCCTACAAGAAATATTGAAAGGGGTCCTCTAAGCAAAGAGAGAGCCTAAAAGCAGCATAGACCGGAAAGGAACACAGATAGTATACAGTAACAGTCACCTTACAGGCAATACAATGGCACTAAATTCATATCTTTCAATAGTTACCCTGAATGTAATGGGGCTAAATGCCCCAATCAAAAGACACAGACTATCAGATTGGATTAAAAAACAAGATCCATCGATATGCTGCCTGCAAGAGACTCGTTTTAGACCCAAAGACACCCCCAGGTTGAAAGTGAGGGGGTGGAAAACCATTTACCATGCTAATGGACACCAAAAGAAAGCTGGGGTGGTAATCCTTATATCAGACAACTTAGATTTTAAAACAAAGACTGTATTAAGAGATGAGGAAGGACACTAGATCCTACTTAAAGGGTCTATCCAACAAGAAGATCTAACAATTGTAAATATCTATGCCCCGAACATGGGAGCAGCCAATTATATAAGGCAATTAATAACAAAAGCGAAGAAACACATTGACAAAAATACAATAATAGGGGGGACTTTAACACCCCCCTGACTGAAATGGACAGATCATCTAAGCAAAAGATCAGCAAGGAAATAAAGACTTTAAATGACACACTGGACCAAATGGACTTCACAGACATATTCAGAACATTTCATCCCAAAGCAATGGAATACACATTCTTCTCTAGTGCCCATGGAACATTCTCCAGAATAGATCACATCCTAGGTCACAAATCAGGTCTCAACCGGTACCAAAAGATTGGGATCATTCCCTGCATATTTTCAGACCACAATGCTTTGAAACTGGAACTCAATCACAAGAGCAAAGTCAGAAAGAACTCAAATACATGGAGGCTAAAGAGCATCCTACTAAAGAATGAATGGGTCAACTAGGAAATTAAATAAGAATTTTAAAAATTCATGGAAACCAATGAAAATGAAAACACAACTGTTCAAAATCTTTGGGATGCAGCAAAGGCAGTCCTAAGAGGAAAGTATATAGCAATACAAGCCTTTCTCAAGAAACAAGAAAGGTCTCAAACACACAACATAACCCTACACCTAACTGAGCTAGAGAAAAAACAGCAAATAAAGCCTGAACCCAGCAGGAGAAGAGAAATAATAAAGATCAGAGCAGAAATCAATGAAATAGAAACCAATGAACAGTAGAACAGATCAACGAAACTAGGAGCTGGTTCTTTGAAAGAATTAACAGGATTGATAAACCCCTGGCCAGACTTATTGAAAAGAAAAGAGAAATGACCCAAATCAACAAAATCATGAATGAAAGAGGAGAGATCACAACCAACACCAAAGAAATACAAACAATTATAAAAACATAGTATGAGCTACTCTATGCCAGCAAATTAGATACTCTGGAAGAAATGGATGCATTCCTAGAGATATATCAACTACCAAAACAGAACAGGAAGAAATAGAAAACCTGAACAGACCTATAACCACTAAGGAAATTGAAGCAGTCATCAAAAATCTCCCAACAAACAAAAGTGCAGGGCCAGATGGCTTCCCAGGGGAATTCTACCAAACATTTAAAAAGAATTAATACCTATTCTCTTGAAACTGTTCCAAAAAATAGAAATGGAAGGAAAACTTCCAAACTCATTTTATGAGGCCACCATTACCTTGATCCCAAAACCAGACAAAGACCCCATCAAAAAGGAGAATTACAAACCAATATCCTTGATGAACATGGATGCAAAAATTCTCACCAAAATACTAGCCAACAGGATCCAACAGTACACTAAAAGGATTATTCACCACGACCAAGTGGGATTTATCCCTGGGCTGCAAGGTTGGTTCAACATCCACAAATCAATCAATGTGATACAATACATTAACAAAAGAAAGAACAAGAATCACATGATCCTCTCAATAGATGCAGAAAAAACATTTGACAAAGTACAACATCTTTTCTTGATCAAAACTCTTCAGAGTATTGGGATAGAGGGTGCATACCTCAATATCATAAAAGCCATCTATGAAAAACATACAGCGCATATCATTCTCAATGAGGAAAAACTGAGAGCTTTCCTCCTGAGGTCAGGAATGCGGCAGGGATGTCCACTATCACCACTGCCATTCAACATAGTAGTAGAAGTCCTAGCCACAGCAATCAGACAACAAAAAGAAATCAAAGGCACCCAAATCGGCAAAGAAGAAGTCAAACTCTCACTGTTTGCAGATGATATGATACTTTAGGTGGAAAACCCAAAAGATTCCACCCCAAAACTGCTAGAACTCATACAGGCATTCAGTGAAGTGGCAAGATATAAAATCAATGCACAGAAATCAGTGGCATTCCTATACACCAACAACAAGACAGAAGAGGCAAATTAAGGAGTCGATCCCATTTACAATTGCGCCCCAAACCATAAGATACCTAGGAATAAATCTAACCAAAGAGGCAAAGGATTTGAACTCAGAAAACTATAAAATACTCATGAAAGAAATTGAGGAAGACACAAAGAAATGGAAAAACGTTCCATGCTCACGGATTGGAAGAACAAACATTGTGAAGATATCAATGCCACCTAGAGCAATCTATACATTCAATGCAATCCCCATCAAAATACCATCCACTTTTTCCAAAGAAATGGAACAAAGAATCCTAAAATTTGTATGGAACCAGAAAAGACCCTGAATAGCCAGAGGAATGTTGAAAAAGAAATGCAAAGCTGGCGGCATCACAATTCCAGACTTCCAGCTCTATTACAAAGCTGTCATCATCAAGACAGTATGGTACTGGCACAAAAACAGATCTATTCAGATCAATGGATCAGAATAGAGAGCCCAGAAATGGACCCTCAATTCTATGGTCAACTTATCTTTGACAAAGCAGGAAAGAATGTCCAATGGAGGAAAGACAGTCTCTTCAACAAATGGTGTTGGGAAAATTGGACAGACACATGCAGAAGAATGAAACTCGATCATTTTCTTACACCACACACAAAAATAGACTCCAATGGTTGAAAGACCTAAATGTGAGACAGGAGTCCATCAAACTCCTAAAGGGGAACACAAGCAGCAACCTCTTCGACCTCAGCCACAGCAACTTCTTCCTAGAAACATCACCAAAGACAAGGGAAGCAAGGGCAAATATGAATTACTGGGACTTCATCAAGATAAAAAGCTTTTGCACAGCAAAGGAAACAGTCCACAAAACCAAAAGACAACCGACAGAATGGGAGAAGATATTTGCAAATGACATACCAGATAAAGGACTAGTATCCAAAATCTATAAAGAACTTATCAAACTCAACACCCAAAGAACAAACAATCCAATCAAGAAATGGGCAGAAGACATGAGCGGACATTTTTCCAAAGAAGACATACAAAGGGCCAACAGACACATGAAAAAGTGCTCAACATCACTTGGCATCAGGGAAATCCAAATCAAAACCTCGATGAGATACCACCTCACACCAGTCAGAATGGCTAAAATAACAGGTCAGGAAACGACAGATGTTGGCGGGGATGTGGAGAAAGGGGAACCCTCCTACACTGTTGGTGGGAATGCAAGCTGGTGCAACCACTCTGGAAAACAGGATGGAGGTTTTTCAAAAAGTTGAAAATGGACCTACTGTACGACCCAGCAATTGCACTACTGGGTATTTACCCTAAAGATACAAATGTAGGGATCCGAAGGGGTACGTGCCCCCCGATGTTTATAGCAACAATGTCCACAATAGCCAAACTGTGGAAAG
>NW_027397066.1:114218425-114233724 GCF_003265705.2 Callorhinus ursinus | reverse complement strand
TAGACATTGGGGAGGGTATGTGCTATGGTGAGTGCTGTGAATTGTGCAAGACTGTTGAGTCACAGATCTGTACCTCTGAAACAAATAATGCAATATATGTTAAGGAAAAAAAAAGAAGAAGAAGATAGCAGGAGGGGAAGAATGAAGGGGGGTAATTCGGAGGATGAGATGAACCATGAGAGACGATGGACTCTGAAAAACTGAGCGTTCTAGAGGGGAGGGGGGTGGGGTATGGGTAGCCTGGTGAAGGGTATTAAAGGGGGCATGTTCTGCGTGGAGCACTGGGTGTTATACACAAACAATGAATCATGGAACACAACATCAAGAACTAATGATGTAATGTATGGTGGTTAACATAACAATAAAAAATTTAAAGAAAAAACAGAGACCTTGGTAGGATATATATACTAGAGTGTGAGAAATAAATCCTACGATGTTGCAAGGATCGGGAACATCAATGAGTTTTTTAGAGATCCCGTTGTCTGTGGTGTCCTGGTACATCCCCTTAAACACAAAAACAAATTACAACTTTTAAAATTTCTTACCATAAAGAAGTAAGCATGATTCCTAGTAGATCTCTTTGGTTCTGAAGCAAAATATTCCACACTTCAGAATACTATTCTTCCCCATTTACTGATTAATATGGAAAGCTTCTGTCTTTTAGTGTGGCCAGATAAAGAATGGTTCTGCAGCAGATTCAGGCTGCATTTGCAAGTAGATTTATTGCCTAGGCCATCCAAACTAGGAGACACTGAAGAATTAGAGATATTTGTGACTGAAGAGCATACATATGCAACAGAGAATTATACACTGTTCACAAAATAGAAGCTCATATGCTACTCAGCCAATGGAGGAATACCATAGAACATCAAGTGACCATGCAGACAAACCACTTTATGAGGTGGGTTCTTTGAGACCCACCAAATCATGTGGTATCATAGATCCAACAGCTATCTCTTCCAAGACAGAAGGAGTATATTTTGAATTGGGTGGAGCCAGGTTTAGGGTTATAAGTAAATTGCAGGAGTGACTGAGACTTCAAGTTTATCTGCCACTGTTGCACTGGCACCTGTTCTCAGCTCCCCCCTCTGCCTACATGGAAGTCCATCAAGGGCAGCTAATTTTGAAGATAAAAGGCCAAGGAAAATATCACAGTGTGTAGGCTTGTGGGTATGAAATGAAAATGGACTAATTTATAGTATAAAGTGGCCCTTAGTGAAGTCCCATGAACTCCAGACCATGAGAAGTATACCATACAATGTTTCAGCACCACATCAGTGAAGTTTTTAGGCTTCCAGTGGTCTGGAATATTCTGGTATAACCCCTCAAACATAAAAACAAATTATGGTATCTCACACTTCCCACCATAAAGTAAGCACCATGCCTAGTAGACCTCTTTGATTCTGAAGAGATGAACCTGAAAGACAGTGGTAAGGAGAAATTCTCTGAATGGGCAGAGCTTCAGGTGTTGTACCTGGCCATTCTCATTGTGCAGCAAGAAAAGTATCCTTAGAGTGGTGCCTGGGTGGCTCAGTTGGTTAAGCAAGTACTCTCGGCTCAGTTCAGGATCCCAGGGTCCTGGGACTGAGCCCCACGACGATCCCCACATTGAGCTCCCTGCTCAGAAGAGTCTGCTTCTCCCTCTTCCTCTGCCCCTCTGCACCCCCTACCCTGACTCATGCTCTCTTTTTCTCGCTCTCTCTCAAATAAATAAAATCTTAAAAAAAAAGAAAAATATCCTTCGAGGAGAATATATATGAACTCATTGGCAGTGGAGAATGACTTGACTTGTTTATTAGTGGCCTAGAAGTAGAAAGATTAAAAAATCAAGGACAGGGAATCCAAGGGTAAGGTAGGTGGGTAACTGGGGCACCTGGGTGGCTCAGTTGGTTAAGCGACTGCCTTCGGCTCAGGTCATGATCCTGGAGTCCCGGGATCAAGTCCCACATCGGGCTCCCTGCTCAGCAGGGAGTCTGCTTCTCCCTCTGACCCTCTTCCCTCTCGTGCTCTCTATCTCTCATTCTCTCTCTCTCAAATAAATAAAAATTAAAAAAAATTAAAAAAAAATATAAAAGGTAGGTGGGTAACTGAGGGGATAAGGCACAAAGTGTGAAGATCTTTATGTTACATAAATTTATTATAATACTGTATTAATCAGGGTTCTGCAGGGAAATAGAACCAATAAAATGTGTGTGTGTGTGTGTGTGTGTGCGTGTGTACACACACAAAGCGATTTATTTTAAGGAATTGGCTCACAGAATTATGGAGGCTAACAAATCCAAAATCTGCAATATAGGTCAGCAGGCTAGAGAACAGGGGAAAATCAGTGTTGCACTTCAACAGCAAAGGTCGTCTATGGGCAGAATTCCCTCTTCCTCAAGGTAAGTCAGCCTTTTGTTTTAATCAGACCTTCAAATGATTGGGTGATGCCCATTCACATTATAGAGGGCAATTTGCTTTACTCAAAGCTTATTGATTTAAATGTTAATCTCATCCCAAAACGCCCTTACAGAAACATCCAGAATAATACCTGGCCACAAATCTGGGCACTGTCACCTAGGTAAACTGACACATAAAATTAGCTATTACAAATACCTACCAGAGATATCCACCATGAAAGATTCTCTAAACAATCAACTAGAAAGAATGATTCAGCCAGTGAATGTTCATCCTAGTTCAGTAGCTCTATCAGAGCTAGCACCATGGGTGCATGAATAGCTTGGGATTCTGCTCACCAAAACTGACCGAGTTACTGCTATTGCTAATTGTTCATCTTGCCACTAAAGCCTTGATACAGCACCATACCTTTAAAAGACTAACCAGACAATGCCAAGTTGACTACAGAGATCTACTTATATCCTGGCAGGGACAATAATTCATTGTAACTAAAATTAACCTATTCCTTACATGGGTTTGCCTTTCTTTCACACAGAGCCTTAGTATGTGTTAATTCCAGGGCTTACAAAGTGTTTGATCCACCAACAGGGTATTCAACATAACATCACATTATAACAAGGAACTCAAGAGCAAAGGATATGCATCAGTAGAAAAAATAGAGTTACATGTGAGAAAGTAAGGCTAGAGAAAATACCCTGTTCAGATGACATACCATTTTTCAAGAGCAGTATACACACTAAGTCAAAGTCATTGTATGATGTGTATTCTCACTAGGTAGAATACATGAGCTTCAGAAGCAAGAAATGGGGTGGCTCTGCTTACCATCACTCCTGATGGTTCACTTGAGGAATGTGTGCTTGTCATCCCCACACCTTTAGTCTCTTCAGATCTGTAAGTCTAGGTTCCCCATGAGGATCCACTTCTACCAGGGACCACAGTGTGAGTCTCATTAAACTTAAGCTATAGCTGTCACATCATATCAGTTTCCAAATGTTAAAGACCAGCAGGGAAGTAAGGAGTCACTATCCTGGCTGAGGCAATTAATTTGATCATCAGAGGGAGGTAGGGTTCCTGTTTAGTGATGGCTTAAAGGAAAAATTATGTTTGACGCCCAGGTGATCCATTGGTCATATGTTGGAATTCCTCTGCCTATTGTTTTTAAAAATAACTATATTGAGATATAATTCACATACCATACAATTCACCCATTTAAGCTCCAGAATTTAATGGTTTGGATATATTACATTATTGATATTTTATTGTGATAAAACATATAACATGAAATTTGTCATTTTAACCATTTAGATTAAATTCAATGCTTTTCACAGTGTCATGCAACTCTCAGCACTATGTTTCAAAAACATTTTTTATCACCCTTCAAGAAACTCTTTTAAGCAGTAAAGTCCACTTCTGCCTCTCCTCATATCCCCTTTCTCTATCTAACCTGCTTTCTATTACTATGAATTTGCCCAAATAGTTCATGTAATCGGAATCATACAATGTTTGTCTTTTGTCTGGCTTATTTTACGTAGCATAATATTTCCAAGGTTTATCCGTATTGTAGCATCCCTTTTAATGGCTTGGTAATGTTCAATTGTATGTATATACTACATTTTGTTTATCCATTAATCAGTTAAAAGACACTTGGGTTCTTTCCACCTTTTGTCTATTATGAATAAAGCTCTAATTAGCTAACGCTGGTATAGAAATATCTGTTTGAGTCTGCTTTCAGTGATTTTTGTATCTACCAAAGAAGTCGGTCACATGGTAATTTTATGTTTAGTTTGTTGAGGTAATTACCAATCAATATCTCTTAACCAGTGAAAGTGATAGTTGAAGTTGAGGGTAACTCTAAAAAGGGTAGTAAAGGAAGAAAACTATGAGTATCATTTGTGGCTCTAAGACCAGTGGGAGCCAGGGGAAACGCCTGCATTAGTCTCAATAGACTATCCCCCCCGCCCCCACCAGGAGAAGAGAACTGGAAGATCTGTTTTCAAATGAAGCACATTACAGTAAGAAAGTAGATGTAAGGGGTACAAGGTGGGGACTGGGTAGATGTCATGGTGTACTGCTTAAATCTCCTTTCAGAGTGGTTTCACTTGTTACTCCAGCTGCTGGGAGTAAAGGCTGCTGATGTCTCATAGAAATGTCCCTCCCTGGGAATTTCTCTCAGTCTGAGGAAGCTACCTCTGACACTGCCTCAATGGAGAGACTCTAATATCCAATACAGTTAATACAGAGCTACAAAGCCCTAGTACTTTTCCTCAATTTGGGACATTTCTGAGGGGCCATAGCAGCTTTAGAGCTCTCCTTGATATCTGCTGAGGCCTCTGATGCAACTATAACCATGGTTTAATTTCTTTTTCTGCCTAGTTCCATTTTTCTGTTACTCTTATATATTGCTCCTAAAAACACTCCTCCAGCATATCTTTATTTCATTGTCTATTTCCCAGGCAACCTGACAAAAAAATAATTGGCTTAGAAAAACTGACAATGAAATAGCAATAACTAAATATTAAAACAAATGGTTGGCTCAGTTGTATCTGTGGCTTATTAGTTCTCATTTACAGGGGAAGTTTAAGTTTCTTAATATTGAAAATTTATATTCTTCTCACAATGATACTTGTTTTTTATTCTGAAAATGCAAAGAACTCATTATAATTTCCATCTAAAATTAAATTATGGAGTAAGACAGATAGTGAAAGTTATAAAGGAAACCAAAGCAATGCAATAACATTCTGAAAAAAAATTATAGTAATTTATTGTGTGTGCTTACAGAATGTATAAAAATAAAATGTATGACAATAGTAGTATAAGGAATGGGATAGGAATAATTGAGAGTATATGACTATGAAGCACTTACACCACACACAAAGTGGTATGATGTCATTTGAAGGCAGACTCTGATTAAATAAGAAAATGTATTTCAAATCTGGGGCAACCACTAAAAAATTAAAACAGATATAACAAGTCAATAGTGTAGATAAAATATAACTATATAAAATGTTCAATGAACCTAGAGAAGGCATAAATGGTAGGAAAAAAAGAAAATTTGAAAACAAAAGGAAGAAATGAAAAAATAGGAATATAATAGATTTTAATCTGATTATATGAATGATCATATTGAGGATAGATAATTTAAAAACACTAAATAATAGCAAATGTTGATAGGCTGAATAAGACAAGAAAGAACCGATTATATGCTATCTACAAGAAATCCACTTTAAACATCTGGGCATAGAGATGTTAAAAGGTTGAGCAGGGAGCCCGACTGGAGGCTCAATCCTATGACCCAGGGACTATGACCTGAGTTTAAGGCAGATGCTTAACCAACTGAGCCACCCAGGTGCCCAAATACACTTTCTTGTCAAGTGAATATGGAACATTAACCAAGGCAGAACATATTCTTGACTTATAATAAGCCATACAAACAAAAAATAATAGAAGTAATAAAAAGTAATTTTCTGATCATAACAGATTTAATTTTAAAATTAATAACTGGGTTACTTAGAAAATTTCCAAATATTTGGAAATTAATCAATATACTTTTTAATACCCCATGGGTTAAAGAGCAAGTTTGAAGGGATATTAAACAACAAAATTTGAACTAAGTGTAAATGAAAACAGAATCTGTCAAATATTTGCATAATCCTGCTAAAGTAATGCTGGGAGTGGAATTTATATCATTGAACACTCATTTTAAACAAAAGTATAAAACAGCCATCTAAAGTTCTACCTTTAAAAGAACAAAAAAATACATAAATTAATAAAAAGGAGACCAAATGAGATTTACAGCAAGCAGAAGGAATCAAAAGAATAAAGCAAAAATCAATGACCTAGAAACCAAAGAAAATAGACAAACTCAATATAATGAAAACTTGCCTCTTTGAAATGAATCATAAAACCAACTGAATTTTATAAATGAGAAATTTAAGACTCAGAAAGGTTAATTCATTTGCCCAAAGTATTATAGAAAAGCAGAGAGAGAATCCAAATCTCTTTCTTAATCTGATAGCTCCTAATCACTACTATGAGAGGTCACATCGTTTGTCCAACAAAAATTCCAGATTCTTCACTGAAATAAGAAATTTGATAGAGGGTTTTTGTTTGTTTCCTCCAGGTATAGATCAGAAAGACATTCCAATCCCATTTGACCAATCAAAGAATCACGAAGATATATGCCTTTAAGAAATCAGAGATGCCAAATTAAAGGTTACTATGACAAAATTTCATTAATTTAGACAATCCATGATTGAAAGTTTAGTTACACAAGCTTGAATAATATTCTCCAAAGTTTGGTTGTCATAAAACATTTACTGAATAAAAAATACATATAAGGACACTATTTTTATATAACCCAGAGCATTAAATGTGTTTCTTTCATCTGTGAGGAAATGGAAAACATTTGATCCTTCTAATTTTGCTGAGACTTCTTTCATGCACATTTAGAAGAGCTTGCAGTTTCAGAACCTTAGCCACAAAGATTGGAGAGTTCTCCACGTCTCTGTTTGCAATTTCTTAAAGTTTAAACTTTATGTACTGAATCATCATTAATTGCTTATGTCTATGACTGCAGTCCAGCTTCACAAGATGCTAGAATTTGTGTTTTGCTAAGTTGCACTCTACTCTACAACTGCATTTTAGACCTGTGAGAGACTCTCTTGAAAGGCTGTCTGATATATCCTGTGACAAAATTTGGGTGGTGGGTGTGAAAAGCCACAATGGCTTTTAGTGGAAAGGGCAGATTCATGACTGAGTCTGGCCTCAAAAATAATCTTTCTGTGCATGTATTCATGAACTTTGTAATACTAATCATTTCCTGACTTGAATCTCATATTTTTATTTTCTATCTCATGTCTAATATAGGATACGTTATGGTATCTTTTAGGGTGGTTTCCATGGAAAGGAGTAAGAACATGCGACTAAAATCGGCATTAAAAAGAGAACTTATTTGTTCACATTACTGAGGAACACAGAAATAGAATTAGCTTCAGGTAGAATTTGAATTCAGAGTCTTAATGTCACTAGATCTCTGGTTTTTTTTTTCATCTTTTCTCTCCTCTCTATTAATCTAAGAAGGCTTTATTCACAGCTCAACATAGTGGCTTCCAGTAACAAAATGGCTACATTATTGCAGCTTCAAATCAGGGAGAACAACAACAAAAGGAGTATGTCTTTTAGTGGATGCCCATTGTTAATTGTTAATCGTTAATATTGTTAATTGTTACTATTAACAATAGTTTAATTGTTAATATTAATTCACCCTGTTTGGGTCATGGGTTTATCCCAGAACCAATGCGTGTGGCCAGGGGTTGGAATTATATTGTTTGTTTCTATCAGGATTCCATTCCCAGTACTACACCCAGCGTTATCTGAATCGCATGAAAGAGTGGAGAAAGGTTTTTTGTTCCTTCGTTTGTTTGCCTAAAGGAAATCTGGAAGTCCCAAGAGCAAAAAATAGATGCTAAAGAGATACAGTAATTATATTATAATACATATATTATACATATATGAAAAAGATAAGATAATAATTTGTGAGAATTGTTTTCTTTTCTTTTTTTGTTTTTTGTTTTGTTTTGTTTTGTTCTGTTTCTTCATTTCAAATCCAGCAGCACAACTTCCTACATTAAGTAGCACTCAGTTGCACATTTCATAATGACGTGCCACTTAGCACTGCTATACTGATTAGGTTGGTAGGAAGTTACCGATCAGAACAGTTCTTGGAGCTATTCTACCTCTGTGTTTGCTGACAGGAATTCAGAGAAGCCTTGCTTGCCTGATGGGAAGACAAATGTCTTAAGAATTAAGGGGAATTTTATATTCTTTTTTAGAGATGACTGTAGGTTACTTGCTTCAGGTGGCTGAAACAGGAGAGCTGCCACTCCATGATAACTGAGAGAGTGTTTGAACTTGTAACCCTTTGTGCTGGAACTGAGGAAAGAGTGAAGGGCTTGCCAGGAAAATAGGCTGCCCTTTGGGTATCTCGACCCAAATTCAACATTTCTATTCAAAACCCAATGTCTTAAATCAATAACTCTGCCAATCCAGCAGAAATTGTATCTACAATTTCCCCATAGTTTTCTTCCAACACCCATATGGGGAATGCTGAATTTGATGTGACCTGTGACATGGATACTTTTTCTATTCTTACTTATCATCCTTAAACAATTATAATTGCTCCCTCAGGGAATCATTTATGATATTCTTCAACAATTCACCCCTACAGATGATAGGTTATTTTCAAGCTCAAGTCTAACACAATAAAATGCATTATAATGTGTAGTCAAAAAAGACTTGCTGAGGATTGAAATAGGTTGTTTAGTGGAAAACTAAAAACCTAGATTTCAATCTCTGATCCCTTTACTATCCTTAGGGACTCAAATCTCTATGAAACTTTCCTAAATGCACTTTTTTCCCTATTATTACCCTCCTTTTTATAAGTTTACAAAACCTAATTTATTAAAACAAACGCTTCTAAGATAGACCGCCAGCTTTGTGCTGTTGGCATTTTAATTGTATTTACCTGTTTATTTGGTCATTCTCAGTGTCTGTACCGCACAATGGTTCCATTTGTAGTGTTTGATGCAGCAGATGAAATGTTATCACTGAGTTTTTAATGCTTTGTTCTTTTCTTTTATTTTTTAAGTATTTTTATTTTTTTAATTTTTAATTGTTTTATCTTTCTGAGAGAAAATTTGGATGCCAGCAGGGGAGAGGAGCAAAGGGAGAGGAAAAGAGAGAACCTTAAGCAGACTCCACACCTAGGGTGCAGCTGGACTCGGGGTGGGGGGCGTCGATACCAGGACCCAAGATCATGACCTGAGAGGATATCAAGAGTCAGAAGCTCCACCAACTGAGCCACCCAGGTGCCCCAATGCTTTGTTTTTTTAATATTCTGTCTTTTCAACTGCAAATATAATTATTTTGGAAATAATTGAAAAGCTGAGTTGTCAAATCTATACAACTCTCCCATGCCAATTTGTTATATCTTATTCTTTCGACCTAGTTTAAGTGGATAAGGCAATGCCCCAAGAGAAAGAAAAAATAATCAGAATGAAATGAGTTCAACATAAGTATAGAAATCCTCCAACATTTATAAATTGCAGATCTCTACTTATGTTAGACATTGAAAAATGTTTATGTTTTGGTACTGTCCAGTTGTTGTTTGAAATTCTAATATAGTTTCTGCAAATGTGACACAACATTACATATCTTGGAAACTGAAGTAAAATCCTTAATGTTTGAAAGTAGCATGTTGTTGCAAGTGAGGGATGGGGTAGAGCGGGGATTGTGATATGAGAATAGATAAAAGGTTTTCCTTTACTCATGATCCTAGGAGTTGAAACCAAAGCAGTAATTTAGTGATGTGGGAACATAGACAATAAAAATATATAATCTGCCAAAATGTGCATAAGATAATTTTATTTCATTTTATTTTTTAAAGATTTTATTCATTTCTTTGAGCAGGAGCAGGGGGAGGAGCAGAGGGAGAAGCAGACTCCCGGCTGAGCATGCAGCCTGACATAGGGCTCAATCCCAGGACCTCGAGATCATGACCTGAGCCAGAAGTCAGGTGCTTAACTGACTGAGCCACCCAGGCACCACTGCATAAGATAATTTTAAATACACTACATAACATTAAATAAAAATTACATACATTACAAAAATATGTAACAGACAGGTATCACAACCCAAAAACTCAAATCTAGAAACATTATCAATTTTTCATTTTCTTAAGGCAAATTCAATACAAAGCCAATCCTCCTTTTCTCCAAGGAGAAAACTATCCAAACTCTTTCTATAATGTTCGTGGTGTTAATTTCTCTCCTTTCTGAAGGTCACATAAAATCCAAAAGATCTCATAAAGTTGGGAAGACCTCAGTTTTTAAAGTCAATGTCAATGTTTTAAACTAGACAACACAAGAAGAGAAGTTCTCTTGAGCAAGCAAGCGCACACCACAGCTTAAAAATTAGGAGAGCACTGCCCTTGTTATCCTGAGTAGGATTTAGAATCTATTTTGCTACAGAAGTTGTTATAATCCCCTGATTGCTAATTTAATAGGGAATCTTCCTAAAATGCAACATAATATTAGCCTTATTTGATTTTTGTATAATATGCAAATTTCAAAGTTTTACTAAATTACATAAGCGTTATGTTCTTCCAAATAAAAATCTGCATCAGATGTTTATCTAGTATATATTAATCAAGTCTGAAGGACACAAAAATGTTTAACAAATTAATACTGGGATGTTCATCAATCAATGTATTTTATTGCTATTTAGTTTTGAATATCCATGATTATGCATCATTTGGTAATTATATAAATACATTCTCCCTTTGGTTTACCACAAATTATATTAAACAGAGAATTCATATTAGTGTGGAATTGCAACAGTATTTTTGTTGTTAATATATGCTTATTTAATACCATAAACATTTATCTTAAGGTTAAAATCATCACATTCTTCTTTGATAGTGGACTTACTTTTTCTCAATACTTAAAAAAATATATATGTGTTGATCTAATCTAGTATTTTCTTTTAGTTTCCTCTTGTGGGAATTCTTTCTATATCAGACTTTCTTTTTATTTGTTTGAAATTGTCACTTTGAAGGAAAGCTGTAATGTTCAAAATGTTCTCTATTAAAAGTCAATTCCATTATTGATTATTTGGAATCATAGAAAAATAACAATTATTCTAAATTGAATCCAATGATGGTTAACCAGTCATCCTCTTTTTTCCACAAAAGGCGTATTTATTAAATCTCGAAGCATTCAGGACAAAAGAAAGTTGTGCCTGAACACATCTTGGCAGCAAAGTATCCAATTTACTTAAATGTTAAGGATATTTTAGTATCAGGTCTCATCAGTGATTCCATGTTATCCTTAGAGATGCCTGCCTGTGGGGCCACTGTCACCATGCTCAAGAAAAAAGAAAAATAGAAAATGTCATGCATTTCTACTATTCATCTGACTAATTCTTTTCTTATGTCTACTTTTGTTTCTTTTCCTGGATTTCCCAGTAATTATATATTTTTTGAATCCCTCATCATCTGTCCTATTGTCACCTTTGCTTCTGTATTTTTTTCTTAAAATGCTGAGAGAAATTTCTGAAATATTTTCCCTTCAAATATTTGATTTTCAACTATGTATTCACTGCTTGCTCAGGTTTCACATTTCGGTTATCTTTATATATCATTTAAAATGTTCATTAAATATTTTATTAATTTTTTAAATTTCTTGACAATCCAACCCAATACTATTGGGCTTTCAGGCTTTTTGCATTTTCTTCTTTTAAATGCAAAATGCAATAAATAATCTTTTACAGAAAATGTATATATGGCTAATTTTTTTCTTGTGAACAATTTAACGTTTTTCATTTATATTAAAAATTTCCTGCATGAACTTTCAGTCAAGTTACAATTCACTTAACAGAGATTAAATTTGATACAATTTTTGTGCTTGGGAATTTGTTCAGCAAAGTCAAAGTGATATCAGTTAGATATGCATTTTTTAAAATACTAGTGGTTTGAATAGCTTTCCTTACATTTTATTTACAGGGGATAGCCAAAAACATCTGCAGTCTTATGACAGAAGGTAAAAGCAGGGTCAGGGTGCACAATTATGAATTGTACTTAAAGGCCAATTCTGAGTTAATTTCTGCTTCATTGATTTCTTATAAAAATATCTATTTAAATTAATATGATACTGGGGCACCTGGGTGGCTCAGATGGTTAAGCATCTGCCTTCAGCTCGGGTCACGACCTCCAGGTCCTGGGATCGAGCCCCACATCAGGCTCCCAGCTCACTGGGGAGTCTGCTTCTCCCTCTCCGTCTCCCCCTGCTTGTGCTCTCTCTCTCTCTCTCTGACAAATAAATTAAATCTTTTAAAAAATTAATTAATTAATATGATACTGTGTTCTACCAAAATTTTAACTGTGCTAAGGTTGTGATTTGCTTGGCAATTTCAAATTATCCACCTGTAAGCATACGTTCACATTTTCTATTCTTAAATAGAACAAAACCTCAAGGATACACAGGTGGTCACATCAATCTCCATTTCTTTCTTAAAATGGAACCAGTTCAGCATGGACTGTGCTGTATAAAACATAGAAAACTCAGTAGATCTGGGCCCTGTGCCACCCAGCCAAACATATGTGGATACAACAGGATTTCCCCCTCAACACCATGGCTCAGCTGCAGCTTTGTGCTCTGGGGAATCAGTCTTCCTTGATGGCTACCTGAAAGCTGGAGAATACAGCTCAGAAGGGCAGACACTTAATGTTCACTTTGTCAGACAAAATTGACCACTGAGAACCAGGGGATAAGAAGGTGGCATTTGAATACTTCTCACTTACTGTAAAGACTGTTCTGAATTACAGGGCTCCCTCCCTGTAGTGAGTTACGTATTCTCAAAGAGCTAGAACTGACTCAGTACTGCGCTGCCTAGAGGTTTCTTCCCTTTCTTTCCTAACTCACTCCCATCCTCCTTTATCTCTTGCTACCTTGTGTTCATAATCCCAGTAGGTTTTGAGATTTACAGAATCTTTTTACAAAGGTCCTCAGGCTACAATACTTGGTCACTTCATAATTACTCCTTTGCATATTCCTCTACACTTTTTCTTCTTTAAAAGCATCACCCTAGGGATGCCTGGGTGGCTCAGTCGTTAAGCGTCTGCCTTCAGCTCAGGTCATGATCCCAGGGTCCTGGGATGGAGCCCCACATCAGGCTCCCTGCTCAGCGGGAAGCCTGCTTCTCCCTCCCCCACTCCCCCTGCTTGTGTTCCTGCTCTCACTGTGTCTCTCTCTGTCAAATAAATTTATTAAATAAAATCTTTAAAAAAAAAAGAGCATCACCCTAAATTGACAAAATTACAACCCTGGTTAGATCCAATTCTACCTACTCCATATCTACATTTGTGCAATTGAATGTGGTACATAAATACCTGAAACAAACTTAATTTTTAATTAAAATTTTAAATTTAATTTTAAATGTACATCCACAAACTCATTAGGGGTCACAAAACTTGTCTTTGCATCTGTTGTCACCAATGAGTAGGATGATAATGTTTAAATTCAGTCCCCTCATTTATTTACCAAATCCCATGCTACTCATTTACTTACTCATAGACATTTCTTCAACAAACTTCTCTTTATTTCCTATATTATTGTTATTTTTTCATAACTTTTCTGATGTTTTACCTCAGCAAACAAGCATAATACTTTTATGTCACATCTTAAAGCAATAGACACACACAAAAAATACTTCTTTGGCCTTTTTACTCTCTAGACGTGATCTTGTTTCTAATCTTTCAATGTGAAATTCTCAAAATAGCTGTCCCTAGTTCCTCTTCTTCCATTCTCTCTTTAATGCATTCCAGTCAGGGTATATCCTCCACCATTCAACTGAAACTCATCATGGTTAGTTAAGGTTGCTAAACCTAATAAGTAGCTATATGTCATCATCTTTCTTGACCTAAAGAACGGCAGTGGCTTATTTCCTTGTCCTTGATATGCTGGTGTTTTGTTTTGTTTTGTTTTTTTCTTGAACTTGGCTTCTCTTTGTTTTCATTCTGTCTTTTTTGATTGTCTCTTCCTTTCACTCTAACACTGCAAAACATAAGTTAATGTCATAGGTCCCCAAAACTCAGTCTTTGACTCCTTTTTCTTTTTGAAATGCACTCACTCATTTCCTTGATTATTTTATCTAGAGTCAATGGTTTCAATAAATGCTGTATGATGATGAATCTGCAATTTATAACTCCAGCCCATATTCCCTATTTGTTGATGTAACTTTCTCTACCATCTCCTGTTGGTCATCTAATAGATATTTCTAACTCACTATGACCAGAATTGAACTGTTGTTCTTCATCTTGAAAACAGCTTCATCCATATCCTTTTTCATATCTATTGATGACAAGTCTATCAGATCAATTGATTAATCCAAAAAATTTGGAGTCTTTCTCTCATCTCTTTTGTTTCACACCCCATATGAAGTAAGGTGAATTCTTGTTGATCCTTGTTATTCAGAGTGATATATTCTATAAAGTTGCCAAAATCATTGAATTATCAAATACTGAACCATTGCTTCTAGGGAAAGTACAGAGTTAAGTTTCTGTGAGGCTCTGGTCACAATATTTTGGTCCACTGATCAATAAATAATCTTGTTTTATGTGTGTTTCTGTTTAAAGATATCTTATTTAATATATATTGTTGATTCATTAACATTGAACTCAGGCTAACAGCACAAAAAGTCATACCTGAACAAAGATAACCTAACACTCCACAAGGAACATCACAGCCTTCTTGTACTACACAACTACACAACACTTCAGCACTATGCATAGGAGCCATTTTTAACAGCCAGACTGGGAACAGAAAGCACAAAAATGTGAAAAACATGGCACTAAATAGACCATGAAAAGAAGATTTGCTTATAGTATCATAGCTGAAACAATAAAGCAGAGTGTCACCTTGTTTGACCTTAGCAAGAAACCTACCCATTTGGCAACTTGAAATTTTTGTGGCTCTGCACAAGTCTACAAACGACCTCAAAAGCACCCTCAGATTGATTGGGAGGTTGCAAACAAATTTTAGTGAGTAGGTATATTTGTAAATATTTAATCCGTGAATTATGAAGATAGACTATATTTTGAAATGGTACTTTCCAAAAATAACTAGAATGTGAGCATTCATTACCAATCCAGATTATAATTTCCTACCTGTATTATTTAAATAGTATCCATTACTGTTCTCTGTGCTTCTACCCTGGCTTCTATACTATCTACTCTCAGTACAGCCCCATATGTAATGTACCACTAAGAAAGAAGGAAGGAAGGGGAGAAGGAAGGAAGGAAGAGAGAGAGAAAGGAAGAAAGAAAGAAGAAAGAAAGAAAGAAAGAA
>NW_027397066.1:114203158-114218325 GCF_003265705.2 Callorhinus ursinus | reverse complement strand
ATGGTAGGGCACGTTAGATTATGAGTCACTCCAATTTCAGAGATGCTAAAATTTGGGGAAAATGTGGCTTCTTAGAACTGATGAAATACTGTATATTCCACTTACTTTATATGCTTAAATACAACAAAATCTAAAGTATATGCAGTGGGTTATATGAATCTACAATTCATTTTTGATCAAGGTACCAGTGTAATCCCCTTTGATCATCATGACTAAAGAAAGCATGGCTCGGGGAGCCTGGGTGGCTCAGTTGTTAAGCCTCTGCCTTCAGTTCAGGTCCTGATCCCAGGGTTCAGGGATGGAGCCCCGTGTTGGCCTCCCTGCTCAGTCCCCGCATCAGACTCCCTGCTCCACGGGAAGCCTGCTTCTCCCTCTCCCATTCCCCTTGCTTGTGTTCCCTCTCTCACTGTGTCTCTCTCTGTCAAATAAATAAATAAAATCTTAAAAAAAAAGAAAGCATGGCTCTTCCCCCATGGCACTGCCATATGATGTCCACATCTTGTTTTAATGCCCTATGTACCAGCTGTCTGCCTTTTCTTGTGTTCTTACCAGAGTATAGAATTTAGGTATTTATCAATTTCTTCTAGGAAAATACTGTTTTTTTTTTCTCAACAATATGCTTTGAAATGATGGTGTCTGTGCCTATGTCTGACTCTAGTTTTCATCTATCTGACTTAAAAATTCTGTCTTTTTTGGTATTTTATTCTCTTTACAGAAAGAATTGTAGGTATATATAAAATGTTTTCTTAAAAAATTTTTTTGAGAAAAAGCCCTTTCTGCTTAAGTAGGATTCAGTAATGTATATCACCAAAACAAAAATTCTGTTTAATACCTTTTGTAACAGTAGCTTCTGTATTACATGCTGTCAAAAACTTCTTGGCCAAGTATTTTTTGTACTGTACCATTACACCTCATTACTAAGGATATCTGAGTTATGACAAAACTCATGCATATAATTTACATGTAATCATTTAGTGAAACCACTTAGATTTCATTTTTAGTGTCAATTTATGTCAAATATTACTTTCAATTTCATCGCATAATCTCTATGAGGTTTTAGCTATAATTAACTCCAAATTGCCATTTTTAATGAAGGCAAATTAGTCTTTAGAGGTTGATAGGTATAGCCGCAAAAATGGGTTTTAACTGAGTGCAAAAGTCAGAGGGCAAATTGTGGTAGCAATAAATCAATCAATGGAAATACAATTCCAAGTCTATTAAAATCAACAAATTTAAATTTGCTTAATTATTTAAATAGGTTACTAAGCTTCTTGTCTAGAGGAAAACGCTGTTTTTTTTTTATGGCAGAAGTTGAATCTAACCTGACTGAAATTATTTTCTCTCTTTTCTTTTGTTTTTCTCCTTCCCTTCCTCCCTTCCTTTCTTTCTTCCTTGTTTCCTTCCTTCTTTCCTTCCTTCCCCGTATTTTTTTATTTATCCACAGTGATTAAACACACATGCTCTAGAGCATGTGGTTGTATTCTGCTATAAATACTTCCTATTGGATCTTGGACTAATTGTTAATTTTTCTGTACTTCAGTTTCCTAATATCCTATTTAATGATAATAATAACTTTTTCAAGAGTTTGTTAGAATTTCCAGAATTAATGCAAACAAAGAGCAGAAGCACAATCCTTGGCACATAGCAACTTCCCAATTAATGATAACTAAAACATTTTACCACAAGTAGATGGTATGTGGATATTTGTATACATTTTATCAGTTGCATGTTGATTATTTTATGTGATGTAATAGTTTCTATGCATAAAATGTGTCATATTGCTTTAATTTACTTTTTTTGTTTAATTTTTCATCATTTCTCATATTTAACTTAAATCTCCTATAAAACAAAAAAACACTGAAAAAATGAAATAAGCAAAACTACTATAGTTCTGAGTTTTATTGACCCATTATATTTTATAATAATAAAAAGTACTGAATACTTACAATATGACAGAAACTATGCTAAGTGTTTTAAATGGATTTTTAAATTAATTTTCACACCAATAAACATACTGCTGAAGGATATATAGATGTTCTGCAAACTTTTTTTCTAAATGATTTTATGTGCCTTCTTGCAATCACAACAAAAGCCCAGTCTGTGGTCTCAAAAGGAAAACTACCTGGATTGGGTGGATTAAAGAAGGCATGCTAGAAGAGACAGCATGTAGATTAGAAGCAACTAAGAAGTTACTAAACCAGGAGAAAAGAAGAGGGTTAGGTGGAGGATTAAAAACAACACAAAGAACAATATACATTCCAGGGGAATGGAGGGGGAAGTGCACAGTCATCTTCAGAAAGTAGAGAGCAAGATCTTTCAAATACAGAAGTGACTTATCAGATCTGCACTTCACTAAGACTGAGGAAGGGAGGAAGGACTGGTGATAGTTCAGAGGAGAGTTATGACGCAAAACATTCCCATAGTAGGGGTGGTATAAAAGTAGGCTAAAATTGTATAGTATCTGGACCTAAGATTAAGACCTTATTAGGATTAATTATAAAAAACTCCATATATCATACTCTTTTACATACATTTACTTATAACATTTAATTCTTATCCTATCTCCAGGGATTAGGTACTTTTAATAGACTTTCCTTCCTGGGAAAACTGAGGCACAGGGAGTTTAAGTAATTTTCCCCAGTATGCAGTTAATGAGGGAGACAGAAATTCTAACTCTGGCTCCAGACAGTGTGCTTTCAATCCTATGCTTCTCTGCTTCTCTACATGGCTGGTTGCTTGGGGGTAACTGTATCACACTCAGCAAGTCACACAGTTTCTTTGTACATTCGTTGCACTGAAAGTAAAAGTGGGTATGGCCATAATTATTCACCTGACCATTCCATTTATTAAGATTGGAGTGATATATTATAATCAAAATTAGATTTTACTGGGGCACCTAGGTGGTTCAGTCATTAAGCATCTGCCCTCATCTCAGGTCATGATCCCAGAGCCCTGGGATCAAGCCATGCATTGGGCTCCCTGCTCAATGGAGAGACTGCTTCTCCCTCTTCCCCTCACCTTGCTCATGCTCTCTCTCTCTCTCTCAAATAAATAAATAAAATCTTTTAAAAATTAGATTTTACTAATAAAAAGATGGCATATTAATGTGCTGCTTTATTCAGTCATTTAAAACACATCTTGAACACCAACTACTATAGATTCATCACACTCAAGCTTACCCATTCTAGGAAGCTCTTCTTTCCCTCTTTGCTACCAAATATCACTCCCTTCAAAGGATTCTTTAGTAACATGAATCTGAAACACTCAATTGTAGACCTCCTTTATCATATTAACTTTTTTTAGGCAAGTTCTGATTTATAAACTTAACTGTAATCCCCTTGAAACCCTTAAAATTGAATTTTTGTTATTGAGATCCTTAAGTAGGTATCTAATACATATTTGTTGGTAGAAAAATTCTAAACAAATTATTTTATTAATAGTATAATTCACTGTATAAAAGAGGGAACTATCTGGAACATCACTAGTCACTTAATGAAATTCTTTCTGTTGATGATATGCTCATACTTGATAAATGTTGCTGGCAGCTACTATTCTAACAGTTTCTATGATTACCCAACCATCTCTTATGAATGTATATATATATATATATATATATATATGTATCTAAACCATCTCTTATGAATATATATATGTATCTAAACTATGTGTCTATGTCTAGGACAGAAAGTAAATAAAGGAAGTAAATAATAAATAATATATTTTAAAAGAAGCTGTTACTTCCTGCTCTCTAACATTCTTTCACACATGTGAACACACACACACACACACATGCCCATATGAACATCTGTGATATTTTAAGTAGAGAATAAATTATTCATATATTCATATTCATATTATATTCATACACTTATGTTATATTCATATTCATAATAAAGTTTTCATAATTTCTTTATGTATACCAGCCCAGTTTGAATTAACCAAGAAAAACACAGCCTAACACATGGAAGAAAAAATGTGCAATGTATTTTTTTTTAAGAATCTGAAAATCCAGATACTATAGATAAAGAGTATGGAGGTGTGATATTTGGTCTTGTGTCTGTCATTAGGGAGAACTAAAGTGATAAGAAATCACTTGAGAGCAACAGGAATGAAAGACTTTCCCCATCTCTCCTTGGCACAGACCAGGGGCAGCAGAAGCTTCTTCCCAGTTAAGGTTCTAGGACCAGAAATGTAGAGAGCCCTCCATGTAAACATTACTCACTGCAGTACTCAGAGCTTTCTTAAGTCCCAAGCAAACTACACTGGTTCATACACACACAAAACATGTCTACAATGTTTATTACACAAATTATGGAATTCAGGAAAAGCATTTCTTTAAAACAAATTAATAAGCATTAGACTATATAATTTTTTTATGTTTTTGCACTTATTATGAAAACAGTATATTACTCTTTTCCCCATCATGAAGTTATGCACCATAAATAATAGACTCATTGCAATGAAGAATTTTTCACTCATTCTATAGAGAATATTTTCCAGTAATATTACTCATCAGATATCTGATTAAAACTAGCAGGAGTATAATCAGCCAGAATCTTGAATCAATTACGTGGCAACTTTGCTATATTCTCCCAGTGCATGCATAAAATTGCCATTTAACATTGCTAACATTTGAAGCCTTTGGAAAAGCAAACTGCTTTTAAAAGTAAAAAAAAAAACCTTTACTATTCTTCCTAGTAATTTGTGTGTAATCAAATTCATATAACTTAAGCATGTGCTATTTTTCTGACAACTTAATTAAATTATTATGAGACAAATATTAATATAAACAAATGTAATTCTTAGAGACATTTCCAACTAGACACATAGATATACTTGACTCTGTCATTCATAACATATTTCTTGGTTAAAATTAATTATGGAAGTTTATCATGGTATGACATACATTTTCATAACACTCATTAGGGCTAAATATGGTTTATAAATTTCATATAACTTAAAGCTTGAGAAATTTCATCTTGAACCACATGCGTCTCAATAAAGTTTAAGATTCTGGGGACATTGACTGATAAATTATTTTAAAGTTCTATTAATTACTTTAAGTTCCAAGGATTTAAAAGTAATTATCTGAGAAATCAGAATCACTTATTTGGTGTTTTTTTAATTCTTTGTGATATAAGATAAATACATAAAATATGTTAACCTACTGCATCTTTGGAAAAAATGATACTAAATTATGATATTGCTTTTATTTTTTTTCTTTCCCGCATCAGTTCAATTCAATACAATAAATATTTATTTAGTATATTAGCGTATTTATAACCCAGGGACTTTTACTTCAAGGAGGAGGTCATAAAACCCTTGAGGTGATAAACTTACATGTGAGTCAGATTGTCAATCTCAGAATGACATGCAGCTGCACCTGCCTGCAGACGGGTACACACCACACACACACACACACACACACACACACACACACACACGCAGAGGCATCAGTGGTAACAAATATCTGCAAGTATCTAACTCCAGAAATAACCTTATGTCATTTATTCTGTAAGTTATTTTAAGCCAAGCTATTGCCAGGGCCACAAATTAGATATATATTATCTTCACATATTTTTATCTTTTTCAAACTTAAATCTTCTGCTAGAACATGGTATAGTATTAATAAATCAATAAATACATGATTCATAAATAATATTATGTTTTCTCATCAGATTTTTTTAACTCAGGATTCTGTGGTTTTGAGAGTACCAGATGTTTCCATCTATCACAGCATGTTTTTACAGTGACTCTAATGGAAGACAACTCAGAAATGAGCTCTCTTTTTTATTAACTAATTCATAATATATTGGTAGTTTCACATTTTTTAAAAAAAGATGTTACCTGTGAGAAGTGAAAGTATGTAATTTAAAATCAAAATTTAGAAACTGTGGATATCTATCGAATTATCATAATGATACATAGAAAATCTGTTCCCTCATTTTGTAAAAGTTGTATGAACAGAAAAAAATTTAATTACCAACCCTGAATGATCAATAGATTTAGTCGCACTCCTTTAATCAAATACCCTGAACAGAAAGTCTTTTGGCAAATACTTCCTTTTTATATGGAAAGAATACACTGTTTCTGGATGGTTCTGAATTTGTATCCCTAAGTCGTCAACTAGTTATGTTTGTTGCCTTGGCATAATTTTTGATAGCAACCCCTTTCACTCTGAAAAGTGTCCTGGTTTGTATGATAAATTATGCAGTCACCTTACAGACATAGAATGCATGGATAGTAGTGAATGATTATTGCTCTGGTATAGACAGGGGAAGATAACAGCAAGCCTAGAGAAGGGAATTTTAAGATTTTAGCAGTCATGAAAAATTTCTGAGAGTTGATGTTACCTTGCAGTTTCTTAAATCAAAAGGATATTGAGAGCAGAGGAAACAAGTAAAAAGTCATTTAGGCATTAAGTGAGAAAAAGCACATGTGTTCAAATGACCAATTGGCAGGAAATAGGAATACACATTGGGAGCAGGGCAAAATGAAGCTTGAAATTTCGTGAGGCCAGATAATAAAGTGTGCTTATCTGAGCAATATATACTGCATTCTGAAAGTTACAAGACGCCATTGGAAGATTTTAGTCAGGATTGCAGTGTAGACAGTATGTCCTGTCAGTTCCATTCCCCAAGCCCCTCTGATTAGGTCTCTCTCCATCACATGCCAGTAAAACCGGAGCCCCAGCCACACCATCACTGTCACCTAGGTCACTGCAGCAGCCTCACAACTGGCCCTTCTCCCTCCACTCCTGCCCTACAGAGCAGTCTGAGTCCTGATTGTAACATGCAAAGCAGTCATTCCCCTACTAAAACATTCTGATAGATTACAGTTACAGTTAAAAGAAAATGTTAACCTTTTTTTTAAATTTTATTTATTTATTTGAGAGAGAGAATGAGAGATAGAAAGCACGAGAGGGAAGAGGGTGGGAGGGAGAAGCAGATTCCCTGCTGAGCAGGGAGCCCAATGTGGGGCACGATCCCAGGACTCCAGGATCATGACCTGAGCAGAAGGCAGTCGCTTAACCAACTGAGCCACCCAGGTGCCTGAAAATGTTAACTCTTAACTGTCCCTATGTGATCTGTCTCTTGTCAACCTCTCCAACTTCATTTCCCTCCCCTCATCCACCTCCTTCATTTTCCTCACAGAACCTAGTACTACATGATTACCTCATTTTTAAAGTGTGTTTAGTAGTTCCTTCTCACAAAAAACCACTAAGAGAAGAAGAATCTTATGTCATTCATCATGGTAGTCCTAATGCGTAAAATATTGGAATGTAATAAATCTCCAGAAAAAAGATGTTGGATTCGCCGTTTAAGTTTCGCAATATGATTGCCACTTTAATGATGAAAGAAGATTGCTAGACATATTTTAAAGACTTTCTGTGTTTTCTTTAACATTTACACGTCTCCATAAATGTGGATTATGTGTTTAACGATAAATCAAATATGAGTCTTACATGCATTGACTTTTTTTATAGAATGTTTTTTGAAAGATTTTATTTATTTATTTGAGAGAGAGAATGAGATAGAGAGAGCATGAGGGGGGGTAGGGTCAGAGGGAGAAGCAGACTCCCTACTGAGCAGGGAGCCCGATGTGGGACTCGATGCCGGACTCCAGGATCATGACCTGAGCCGAAGGCAGTCGCTTAACCAACTGAGCCACCCAGGTGCCCCACATGCATTGACCTTCATTTCTGTTGGTATTTCTTGTCCTACCATTGTATATGTGTGTGTGTTTGTGCTTCTGTTTGAGAAGTAGAGGCCAAAGATCAAATTTGAAATTTTTTGTGGTGAAAACTATATATATATGTACATATATATATGATTTTTAATAATTTCAGGCATGCAGGTAAAAAAAACACTAAATTTTTCTGTATTTTAAATATGCAATACTGTGTATTTTTATAATGATGAATACTTAGTTTTCCATTAATATATCCATAATGGATATACACTCAGAAATTTATTCCAGAATTTGTAGTTCAGACATGATAATCTATGTCTCAATTCATAGTTTTTTTAAGAAAAGCATAAGAATTTATATCAAAAATCATAAACTATCTTTGTCTTTTATCCAATAATTCTCATTCTAATAATTCATTTTTAAATCATTGAAAATGTACAAAAATACTTTGCTCAAAGATATATTTAAGCGTAATTTTAATTTTTATTAAATGATGAAAGAAGACAAAATCTTTAAATTTCTTAAAATAGCAGAAAGGTTAAATGTATTATAACACACCTAATAAATATTACATGAATATAATACAAGGACTTAGGAAGTTTCTTAATGAAATGGGAAAATATTTATGAAATATATACATGTATATATGTGCATATGTTTATATATCCATATTTATGTCTATCTAGAGAGAAAGAAAAATGAAACCGGAAAATAAATCCACCAAGAAGTCTATAATATGCACGTTTTAACCTGTCTGGAACATGGATTCCTTTCACATTCAATGGATTTTACAATCACTGACAGCTAGTTGGAGTCATGACATAGATGTGTGAAAATCTCCCTTAGCACCTTCTGGTAAAATCACAAAAATGTCAGCATCAAAGCTGCTAAAATTTCATGAAGTATGACTTTATGATTAGATCGAGGGTGATTTTTTTTCCTTTCATACATTTACCCAGATTTTTCAAACAATTTGTGTGTTTTTTCCAAAGAGAAGAAATATTAATAAACTCTATAAAAATAGAACATAATCACAGAAAGCACATAAACAAAACAGTAAGTTAAGTTTTGAAAAATAAAAAAAGAGGAAGGAATTAAACTAAAATACTACCTTCTTTAATGTTTTTGAGAAAATTAGTATAGATCATAAATAGGATTTTATGTGAAAATACCAATAAAGTTGGTGTCAGGTTCAAGTCCTGAGTAACGCTTACTAACTACGATTCTGATCACACCACCACTACTCTCTTTATTCATTTTTTTCTTCTGTGAAATAGAGAGATACTCACCTAATTAGGTTTGAGGAAGTTCGTAAATTCAATCTCAGATGTGAAGGTTTTTCCAAATCCTGATTTTATAGACATCCAGTTTATTTCTTTTGCCTTATCTAACATTTGTGGTCATTAAATCAAAATATATGTATTGTAGATAAATTATCTAAGTATTTCAAAATGTTATAAACACCTATTTGAAAATGATTCCTGGGTCATCCAGATTCTGGCAATTATTAGTGCCATGAGGTCCTTACCTCAGGAAAAGCCAGGTTTCCTTACAGATTTTTGTGGGATAACAAGTAACATAAAATTCACCCATTGTAAATGTACAAATTAAATGATTTTTACTGAATTTGCAGGGTTATGCAAATACCATCACATTTTTTGTGTGTGTGTTTTAAATGTTTTAGAACATGCCCTTCACTACAAAAATTTCCCCCGTCCCTGTGCAATCTCCACTCCTTCCCTAAGACCTGGGCAACTATTGATCTGCCTTCTTTCTCTATAAATGTGCCTTTCCTGGACATTCCATATATAGATAGAATCAAACAATATGTGGCTTCCTTTACTAGATAATATTTTGAGGTTCAGACATGTTACAGCATGTATCAGTAATTTGTTCTTTTTTATTACCAAAGAGGAGGAGGAGGAGTAGTAGTAGTAGTAGTAGTAGTAGTAGTAGTAGTATTTCATTATATGCATATATGGAATATTTTTAACCATTTATCAGTAAATGGATACTTGATTCTTTTCAGGTTTTGGCTATTGTGAATATTGTTGCTGTGAACATTTATATACATGTCTTTGTATAAACTTATGTTTTATTTTGGGTAGATTCCTATAAGTAGAATTATTGTAATATATATAGTAAGTTTATGTTAAAATATTTTTAAGAAACTGCCAAACTGTTTTCCAAAATAGCTGTACTATTTTGTGTTCCCACCAGCAATGCATGCAGGTTCCAGTTTCTGCACAAGTATGATAATACTTGGTATTTTCTGTCTTACTTTACTTTAACCATTCTAGTGGGTATGTGGAGGTTCCAGTTTCTGCACAAGTATGATAACACTTGGTATTTTCTCTCTTACTTTATTTTAACCATTTTAGTGGGCATGTCATGGTATCTTATTGGGATTTCTCTAATGACTAATAACATTGAACATCTCTTCTTAGTCACTTCTTAGTGTACTTCTTACTTACACAT
The DNA here is from genome assembly GCF_003265705.2 of Callorhinus ursinus. Classification (NCBI taxonomy): domain Eukaryota; kingdom Metazoa; phylum Chordata; class Mammalia; order Carnivora; family Otariidae; genus Callorhinus; species Callorhinus ursinus. Next base: position 114,208,155 of record NW_027397066.1, on the reverse strand, counting down.
CTTTTGTAAAATGTCTATTCAAATTATAGGCTTATTTTAATTGTATTATATGCCTATTATTAAGTTATAAAAGTTCTTTATATACTCTGAATACAAATCCTCTATCAGATAAATGCTTTCCAGATATTTTCTGTAAGTCTTTGGCTTGCCTTTTCTCTTACTTAACAGTGTCCTTTTTTTAAAAAGATTTTATTTATTTATTTGACAGAGAGAGAGAGAGAGAGAATCAGCAGAGGGAGAGGGAGAAGCAGACTCCCCGCTGAGCAGGGAGCCTGACTGATGGAGGATTCGATTCCAGAACCCCATGATCATGACCTGAGCCGAAGGCAGACGCTTAACTGAGCCACCCAGGCGCCCCTTAACAGTGTCTTTTGAAGAGAAATTGCTTATACTGATGAAGTCCAGATTATTAATTTCATTGTCAGACAAGCACGAATTGGAGAGTAGGCCAAGGGCGTGGACAAGCAACCTTTAGCTAGTTTCTCAGAAAGATCAAAAAACCAAAGCTATCAGTCATACACAAGGCTTTTTGAAGAGATTAGTCATGTGATTCAAGGACCGTTTCAGCCATCCCAGCAGAGCCAGGAACAGAGAAGGGATTATCCTGGAAAGATCTGTAGGCAAGCCTGTCGTATAGCAGAGTGAATCTTTGTGGGAGAATCACAGGTTTTTGAGAAAAGAAGGTGTGAGACTCTCAAAATTCTACTGGCTAGAAGTACCCTGATAAAACTATTAAACTTAAATCACTTGCTACCCTTCAAGAAAAAGGAAGGATGACTGTGAGGGTGGAGCCATAGCCCACTGGAAGGAGCCATGAACCCAGAGGTTAGAGCCCTGAACCATAGAGGATTATTTCCAGGTCTTGAAAAATTGATTGGAGATTGACATAATGAAATCGAAAATTTCTTAGGACTTTTTCTTTCCATTTTCTTCCTTTTTTTCAATGGAAATCTGTACAACTGTTTTTCCAATGCCTTTCCTTTCATATTTTGAGAGCAAATAACTTGTCTCTTGTGTTTCCCAGGTTCACTGATATAGAGGTATTGTGTCTCAGGATGGATTATACTCTGAGCCTGCAAGTTTTGGACTTGTCATACTCCATAATTGTATAAGTCTCTTGCTTAAAATAAATCTCTTTCTATATACTTACACAATCTTATTGGTTCTGTTTCTCTGGAGAACCCTAATACACATCTTAACATATTCTACTTCAGATACCTAATAACTTTTAAAAAGTTAAATATAGAAACTTTCTTCTTATATGACCTATTCTCTTTTCCTTTTGGGATTATTATTGGTATACATGCCCTATCTATATATGTTACAAACCCATTTCCATAATATTACTTTATGTAACATTTTGTTTTTAAAGAAGCTGAGAGAATAAAGGAAGGCAGTATATATTTATAGAGTTTGTGTTATTAGCTTTGTATTTATACTTTCTGGTTGTCTTCATTTCATGCTGGACTTAAATTACCATCTGGGAATTTTTACTTAAATTTTGTCAATTTTCTATGTTATTTTCTTATTTTCCAATAATAGGGTTTACATGGTCTTTTTAGTCCATAGTCCATCATGACTAGAATATAAAATTCTTCATCAAATTATTTTACTTGAATTATCTCAATAATTGAATAACTTTAATTACTGAATAATATTCCTTTCACTTCAGAAAAAGTGATGATACATTAAATTACTAATGAGATAAGAACATTAAAATCAAGAAATTTATCCTAATATTTTAGCAGCTTTTGGTTTCAACAAATGAGTTGTTAAAATAATTTCATAAGGAATTTGACATTATACAAATACTATTTTGTATTTACCTAATGGGTTAGCCTACTTTCCTTCTTTATTTTTTTCAATACTTTATATATAAATTCAATTCTGAATAACCTAATAAGACTAAATTCAGAGTAGTTTGTGAGTGCTAGTAACACATATAAAAATAAATATTTTAAAACAATTTATCTTTGTTGGATTTTCTGATTCATCACATTGTATTGTTAAAATATGTTTGGATGTATTTAATGTGAATACTTGGAAGGTTTAATTGAAACACATGTGTTGAGATTTTCATCTTGGTAGTTATTATTTCAGTTAACTAGAAATTTTTTTAATTAAATAAAATGTTTTATGTAGACATAATAGTTTAATGATTTTAAAGCAATCTTAATGGTATAAATATACTAAAAACCTTCATTCCCCTTTGCACTTAGCATTCTCCAAGTTCTGTCAACAAACAAGTAAATAAAAATTAAATACTTTTGGAACCATCAAGAAATTAGATGTCATTTTAATAATCAAACCACCATAATGGTTAAGAGCAGCCATTCTCAGTGAGTAGTCCATGTACCATCATGGATCTATAAAATTTAAGAGGCTCTGTATGGGTGAAACTCATTTCTTGAGAATAGTAAGATGAAATTTGCCATTTTTAGTGTGGTAACATTTGCATTAATGCTTTGAAATCTGTGATAGGTAATACTGCTGTCATTTCAGCTTGAGTCAAGGCGTCAAACTGCATGTGTAGTTATTGCTTTCTTCACTACCTTGCATCTGTAATAAAATAAAAAAAAAATTCTAGTTCATGTAAGAATGCTTTAGATGATGCAGTAAAATTATTAATTTTATTATCTCTTAATGTTGATTTATTTTTAATAGTCTATGAGATGAAATAGGGAGCATGTGTAAAGTACTTGTACTGAGTACCAAATTATGATGGTTGCCTAAAGGAAGAACGTGGTTGTCTCAAGGAGGGAAAGAATATTTTGAGTTTCTAGTTGAGCTAGACATCTTTTATGGAAAATAACCTTACTTAAAAAATAAAATTAAGTTAAGGGCATGTAGGTGGCACAGTCGGTTGTGTCCGACTCTTGGTTTCTACTCAGGTCGTGATCTCAGGGTTGTGAGATGGACCCATGTGTTGGGCTTGTGTTCAGTGCTAAGTCAGCTTGGGTTTCTCCCTCTCCCTCTGCCCCTCCACCCTCTCTCTCTCTCTCTAAGATAAAAAAAAAAATCTTAAAAAAAATAAATGAAATAAAAATAAAATGATTATTCAGACTTGGTAATTGACAGCTATTTTTTGAGAAAATGAACAAGTGAGACTGACACTAAAAGAAAAACAAATGACAGTATTTTTTACCAATAAGAAATTGTGAGCTTTTGAGCAAAAATTAGAATTTAGAAAGCTTGCATCTTCTGTGAGCTTGGCAATTTCAAATACTTAAAAGCCTTTTGGATGCAATGGGTAGTGATATTAATAAATATGAATTGTTCATATTTTATACTGTGCAAAGGTTTGGAAGATTTATATAACTCAATGAAACTATATTTTCAAAAAAACAATGTATGATGTTACAAAAGTATGCATGGGTAAATGATTCATTTAAAGTGTAATATAGAGCAGTGGATTATAATGTGAAAGAGTACCAGAGTTTATTGGTATGGTTTCAGATCCCATATTGCAATCAACTTTTAGGAAACTACCACTACTTGCATTTTGGTGAAAATAAAAGAAAAACATCCACGATTACCTGAAAAGGTTATTACTAACTTTTCCAACGACATGTCAAAAATTGATAAGATTTTTCTCCATATACTTCAAACAAAACAATATATTCAAAACAATATATTGTATGCAGAATCAGATACGAGAATCCACATGACTTCTATTAAAACAGAATTAAAGCAATATGCAAAAATATAAAACAATGCTGTTCTGACTACTTTGTTTTAGAAAAATACCATTATTTTTAATAAAATTGTCTTATTTATACTAAGGCCATTATTCATAGTAGTTAGATTTACTATTGTTGTTCTTAAATGATTTTAATAAATGAACACTTTAAAAATTTGTTTTAATATTAATATGGGAGAAAATGTTAAATATAACCCACATAAACAAATGGTTTTGTGGTTCCTCAATAAGTTTTCAGAATGTAAAGGTGTTCTGAAACCAAAAAGTTTGAGAACTGTTCAATGAGATGGCTGGCAGGAAGTCACACTCCTATCCTGCAATATATCCCATACTTAATTAAGTTCACACATATAATGTTTAAATTAAATCTCATAAGCCATTACAAATTTTTTGCTGCCTTGAAGTAATTTTGATTTTCTGTCCTTGCACCTTAAATTGTTTAGAAACTGGGTATTTATTTTTCACTTCAAATTTAGTTAACATTTCTATTTTATTATTAAGATTGCTATTTTACACAGAGCTAATAGTTGTTTTATGGTATCCAAGAAAGAAGTGTTTTATATATTGTTGATTTAGTCTTCTTGAACTTAGGCAGTGCTATAGCATTATACCATTGTTCTGTTAACATGGTAAACAGAATGGTGAGGAAGTTATATTTTACCCCTTAGGTGCTTGCTAACAATGAGGAGGTCATAATAGAGGACAACAGAAAGCATAAAATATTTAGGTAGTGCCACTTGTTTTGCCCATTTGGGAAATCAACATTTTAACAATTGTATTTTACAATACCCAGGATTACGAGTCTACTGTGCTAAGAAAATAAGAGTTTATAAAAGTAGAGACTGCAAACACTAAGTGTATAAAACTTCTCAAAAGTATACAGTTATGGAACTATAAAGAGAGAGGAAACATACCTCTAGCAGAAGCTAAACTGGCAATGATCCTCCTGCTTTTCACCTCATACACGTTGCATTTTCCTTATAGTATTTGATAACCTTCCAACAACATATTATCAAGGAATAATGTTGTGCTCTGCTATTTAGGCTGTTTTTAAAAATCTAAGCTGAAAGAAAAACACCTATATTTTACAAACGGTACTTTTTTTTCAGATCATTTCACTTTTTGTGTCACAAATTCTTATGTTTAATGTAATTATTATTTTTAATGCTTATTTTTTATGATGCTTTATGTATATAAAATTATATAAGTTAAATCTAACAGGAATTTACTTGATTACCACAGTAATTTGCAAACACACATATGTATATATATATATATATATATATATATATATATA